>NC_056730.1:109618695-109638695 GCF_019279795.1 Protopterus annectens
ACAGCTCTTTTTTTGTTATAATCAACTGACTCATTTGTTCATTCTCAGTTATGCTGCTTCCTGTTCGATTTCCATCTACACAGTCCTCATTCATTCCATCCTGCAAATGCTCTTCAGCTTTTCTCCTCTCTTTATTAGAACTTACTAAATATTTTGAAATTCATACTGGTTTCCACCAACAAATGTCTGTCTATTTTTGACCAAATGACATTTATTTTTTTCTTTAAATGTTTATTATACCTATAGCCTTTGCATGCTTTTTCCAAATGGAAAAGCATCCTCTTTATTTAAGCTGTATTTTAATTATTTAGTTATCTTAACCATTTTTTTCTTAATTTGTTTCTATTCTTTTTACACGCATCAGTAGCTATACTGAATTAACTAAACTTGCTGGCATTTACCTGCTCAGCATTTAGGTTCATTAGTCTGATTAGTTTTGTTTCCATGCCTTAACTGTTATATTCCATCCGTGGTAGAATGCACTATTAAGATGTCCCTTGAAAACATTCCCCAGGATTCACGAATCCTCCGTGTAAGACTAGAGTAGTCTTACACAGAAACACCAGTGTAAGAGTAAGACGGCAGCGTGCCATGCATATTAATGAGGGCGCGCTGCCTCAACTCAAAGGCTAACACGGAGCATGCACGAGTGCAGGGGGCGTGTCAGACTGCCGAGCAGTCCAAAAATCCACGCCCCTGCAAGTCTCACAATTGGGAAATATCAACTGACATGAGCGAGTCCGCTCAAATGTATACATACCCAACACCACACTCCCCCACATTCTAAACCCCAATACAATTATAAAATGTAAAACTTTTATTTTTTATTATTCCCGATATAGCTGCCCATATTTGCACGTGTTTGCGTGGGTTTGCCCATTGCTTAGCTACAGTTAGCAGTCAAGAAATCAAAGAGGATAATAAGAAACATATATGCAAATTAAGCAAAATAGCAATAGCGTAGTGGTAGAACCTTTGCACAAAGAGGAGGCATTCCCAGTTTGAGTCCCACCTCTCCCCTTTTTATTTTCTGTTGGAAATCTGTATATGAAAAGAATACCTGACATTTATCATTGAAATTGTAGTAAAAAGCACTGAAATGGCCTATGTAGTAGTGAACGAATTTAATATACAAAGAAGAAAGTGAAATGGTTATGCATACTGATGACTGCATAAGTAATGTATCTTAAGCAATGTGAAGCACTGCTAAGCAAAGTTTACAAGTATTAAGTACATTTCAGTATAATTGCTCATAGCTTAGCACTGCTTTAACTAGCGCAATAGCTTTGCACGGACCTGTGCACTGCGCTAACCAGCGCACATAGAGCAACGTAGCGCAACATCGGGCTACATAGAGCAATGTAGAGCAACATTGGGCAATGTAGAGCAATGTAGAGCAACGTAGAGTAACGTCACGTAATGTAGAGCAACGTAGAGCAACATAGCGCAACGTTGGGCAAAGTTGAGCAAAGTCGGTAAAACATAGTCACACCTCCGAGCCAGTCTTGCCATTAGTGAAATAAAAAGCAATGACAGGCCTCGAACCTGGGATACTGTGCATCATAATACCAGAACTGAACCACTGAACCATGACAGCTTTTCATAAGTATGCACTTTCAACACACACATACATATCAATGGAAGTTTACCCATTGCTAAGCAGGTGTACCTTCATCTGTGTTTTTTCAAAACTGGCTAATCACAAATAAGTGCGGGAAATGATGCATATTTAAGCTCCATAGGTGGGAATACTTGCCATAACTGGTTGTAGCTCCCATCTGCAGGCAGCAATGGCTGGTGCTGGAGAGGGCTCTCATTTTCGAGCGCAACATTGGGGCATTGAGGAGTCAAAAGTAATGGTTTTGCTCCTTGTCCATAATCATGAGGATAGACTCCTGCGGGGCCAGTACCAGGGCACCCAATACAAAGCAGAAGCCTGGGACTGTCTAGCTCATGAACTCACCAGTGCCACAGATTTCCATCGGACTGGTGAGCAGGTCAGACACCACCATGCAGACCTGATGAGCTGCAAGGCGGACCAACTGGACCAGTGGATCCAGGAGGCCCGTGAGATGGAAAATGCCCCACTACTGAGTAAGTAGCCTTGGAATTAAGTATGTAAGAATTGCTATTGTAGTGTATACTATGGATAGGTATGTCTCAATATCACTTCATTTACTTCACAGCTGCAGGTGTCCGTGCTGCGAATCAGCATGCCTATGCAGATAGGCTGCTAAGACTGCGCCACCAGGCAGGTTAGTAATTATTCTGCTTGTACTGTTATGTAAAATAAATGAGAGAGCCTGAAAAAAGTGTTTTAACACAATAAATAAAGGTATAATAATTCTGTAATAATTATACTGCATGTACTGTTATATAAAATTAATGAGAGAGCCTCTAGAAAAGTGTTTTAAGTCTTTAATAAAGGTATAATTCCTGGAGTGTGTCTGTGTCATTTTCTTTGATATGTTGTTGTACTCTTGCATTATAGAAATAGTACTGTTGTATTAAGCGCTGTTAACACACAGTTGGGTAGGCCCATATAAAGTGGATGAAGGGAGTGCCAGTAGCTTTTAAGCATATTCACAGTCCTCAACTGTTGGTTCATGCCCAGCATGTACAGGTTAATCTGGAACATGAGTAGCTTGGTATTGTGTTCCCCAGAAATGTCATTGTTCTGGCAGAAATGTAGGGAGCTGTTAACATATAACTGATAATTTCACCTAAACATATCTAGATAAGTATAGGAAAGTAGAGCTGTCAGTGTACCATCTCAGCAGTAGTGTGTCTGAGCAACTCACAAAATATGTAGCAGTAACATCTGCATCCCGGACAGTTTGTATATCAGATACAGCCCATGTATATAAAGATCTAGCAAAACCCATCTCACGGTTTAAGGACAATTGGGTAGTGTAATAATACATGTAGGGGACATATAACTGCAGTTAATAGGAATGCAGTGTAAACTAGAAGGATATATAAGTTGTTAATGGAGCTATCATTTTTCACTCTACTGTATGTGCATAAAAAATGCAATCCCACACTTCAATGGGTATGTCTAATCTCAAAACATTTGTTGGGACATATGTCCTATTGGTTTATAAATATCTGCATTTATTTTGATGCATGTGCCCTATTCAAATACCACAATATTGGTGGCCTGTTGCCATCAATTAAACCTGCATGCTGTTGTAATGTCCACTGTTGTTCCATATATGCATGTGTCATGCTTGCTGTTCAACTGTTGGAACTCTGGTGTGTTGGGTTAATGGGAATACTTCTGCATGCTGTTATAACTAATTGGGAATGCTGTTGACTGTTACTAACCCATATTTTCATTAAATCCTCCTAAACATAGAACGTATGGGAAGGCCAGTCCCAGCGGACCCACCTGTCCCACCTCAGCTGGCGATGGCACCTGGCACCAGCAGGTCCGGTGTCCAGCCTGGGACATCCTCCTCCATTGGCCCTGTGTCACCTTTGGGTGGAAGCACTGCAGGGGATGGGGCTCATTCCCCCCGTGCAAGCGTGGGCAGAGGAGGGCCACCTATCACCCTCTGAACGGTCCAGGCTGTGGTGCATTGGGAGTTCGAGCGTTCTGTCGCTGATCCTCTATGCCAGCTTGAGGCATGAGTGGCGCAACTCACGGGTGAGCCTGCCCCTCCTATGCAGCCCCTAGCACAGCCACCCTCTGTGCTGTGAAGGTGCATTTGTGACTGCCCATGGGTGGGGATCTCAGTTCCACTGTTGCCATCTGTGGGCTCATGGGCTTGCGATTTACAAACATCCTTCCTCGTCAATGGTGTTCACCCACCACATGTCATATTCCGCCCCTGTATGCGTCTTGTTTGTCCTGTCTGTTTACCTCCCCAACCTACCTCCCCAAATATACCTACATCCCCTACCCCACATTCCATTCTCACTTGGAAAAAGAAATAAAAAGGGCAATCTGCTCCAAAAAAAAATTTACGCCCCATACATAGCTGCCCATTTTGCACACGTCTGCTGGACATATAAAATGTAATTCAATTGGGAGTACAACATACTTTGTTGTCCTCACCCCTCTCCCAGGGGTGGAAGGTTTCATATTTCCCCCCAAAAGTATTGCATATGTACAGCTGTTGCTGTAAAAGAAATGGGCAGCTATGGTCCTTCCCTACACCCGTCCTGCACATCCCGAGCTGTTTTCCCTATTGTCTTTCCCTCTTTGTGCCCCTTTTTCACCACTGTCCTATCTCCCCATTTTCTTTTCTTTCAAAGAAAAGAGCGCAAATGTTAGTGGGAGTAAGCACTGTTAAGCCGTAGTTAGCAGGTTTGCACGAGTGTGCGCTTGTGTGCGCTTAGCTAAGCATTGCTAAGCTTCGCGCAAAAAGCGCATACCCGCTTACAACTACTTAAAAGTGCCTTAGTCACCCTGCATGTGAGGGCCCTTGTTCTGCTCAGCAGCAAAATAAAACACCACTGTCAGTGTCAAACCCCGGACCTTGGATACACTAGTCTGCATGAAGTACCACTAAGCCACAGTAGATATACAGCAGGTTGTTGCTGAAATAGATATATCATGCATCAGAATGAGTGAATGTAAAGGAAAAATAGGAATGCCATAACACAAAACCTGTTCTGTGGAACCTTAGCAGCAGTTGTTGTGGAATTGCATTACATGACTGTGGTAAGAGAACCAGCCATTCTCGCAGTAAATGATGTTACAGCAGTGCTTTACAACCCCCACACAGTATCATAGCAGGACAAACACTGGCATATCTGACTAGGGCAGAGGACATACATCCCAACTGTGACTACATATCAGGGATGTCCCTGATTTTGAAACATATGTTAGCTGTGTCCATCTGAATCCCCTGAAAAGTATTGACATTAGGCAGAAAGGTGGGGTATTACACCTAATGAATAATGACAATATGTAGGAGTTAGACACCACTTGGGTGGTATAGTAATTCATATGCACTGGTTCTCCCGAAGTCTCCACTTATCGTCCCTAATATTTATAAGGTGTACCTCACTTTTACCTACCTTTACCTCACTATGTTCAAATATGTACCTGAGTGTTTCAGAGGCTTGGCTGAGGCAGAAACACACAGGCATATCAGCTTTTCTGCTGTTACACACTGTGCAAATATCTTTGGAAGAAGTTCCACAAGCATACCCTTATGTAGGAGTACAACACTGAAATACCAAAGGATGTAGCTATGTAGTGGTAGCAAATGACTGTAACAATGACATTATACCAGTGCTGGAAAGACCTGTGCATTGCACAGACAGAGAATAACAGCCTAACATCTGGCTACCATCTGGATAGGTCCACAGTTGTGAGCTATGCAGACAGACTACTTGCCTTGCTAAACTAACAGGTACACAGCAACCATTAAAGTCCAGCAAGAATACAATCACACAATAATGCGTAATGCCCTCTGTATGTCTGCATCCCCACCCAAATGTACAATATACCTGTGTGTTCAGGTTCTACCAAGGTTGTAGGCAGGCATACTCAGTACTGGATTTGTCCAGTTTTCTTGAGCATCCTGTACTAATGTCAACAATAAAAAAGCAAAAACTGTGCAGAAGTGAGTACATTAATATTCACAGTATAGCAGTTCACAAACAGTTCATGTGCCAAATGAATACATCTCAATAACTACTTTTGTATGGCAGTTAATTGTATAAGTAGAAAATAAACTACATACTCCCATGTATCTTGTGTTAGCATTTGTAGGGGTGAGTACAATTCTACACTGACAACTGTGTACTGGAAGTGGCAACATTCAGGTCTGAGTACAACATTTAAATCACTGGCTACAACCCTAGCTTCAGATATAAGAACTATACCAACCTTCTGACTTACACAATGGTGTCCACAGCAAACAAGCATGGGCCACACTTTGGAAAGCTGAAATGGCTATACCTACCTGACATAGCAATTTATAGCATTGGGTTGCTATGACAGTGAGTACTGCAATTACCACACAGCAGGCTGCATGCAATTACCAAATGGTGGCCACCAATTGGTGCAGAGGCCATCACATGCACATGTGCAGATACCTATAAAAGCAGGCTGTACTTGCTGCCCACACATGCAATCATCCCATTGCAGATACTGAGAGAGAGAGAGAGAGAGACAGAGACAGAGACAGAGAGAGAGAGAGACCCACCCACCCACACCAGCCAAAAAAAAAAAAAGGCAAAGGCACACCGAACTGAAAACTATGAACACATACACATGAAAGGTATGTAACAGATATGTATTTACTGGCATGTAGTAGATGTATTTGAAGACTACTCTACATACTTTGAAACATCAATATGTGGCAGCAGTACGTATCTATGCACAGATGCCCTGCATAACTACTGCCATGGAGAAATCAGTGTGTAGCTGTGTGTAGTGGGACATAACTGTGATATATGTAGCTCAGCATTAAATGTCAAACATCTGATCCATGTTATCTGTGTTCTGTACAGTAGTGTGGACAATGGCTGTTTGGGGGAGTAGCGCATACAGCTATATAAACATGGATGTAACAGAGTAACACATGCATGATAGTCATATCAACGTGTAGCTTAGCATTGGCAACTGCTGTACCAGGCTAGTATGCTAATCTAGCATTTGCAGCTATGTATACACCCTCTAATATTACTGTGTGCTCACACGTGACACCTGTTCATGTTGCAGCAAGGCCCAACATGTCAGCCGTGAGGTCCAGGGACTTACAACAGTGTGGACTTTGTGTGTGTATGGCACACACATACGGAGAGATATATCTGTGTCAGATATATTAGCATCTGTACATGTGCATAGAACAAGGGACATACTGCAACTGTTTCTGATGGGAGGTCATATATATGTTGGTGAAGGTTGTTATGTGCATATTTGTATGTAGGTAGTAGTGTGTGGCAAACAAGACAGCATACAGTGCTGTTATATGACATGTGGTAGTTAAACGCTGTGGGTGTGATTTGTTAGGTTTGCAGTGTTGCAGCCAGTGAGGCCTGCTAAAGCCACATGGGCTGAGAACACCTTCAATGCGTTTCGTACAAGACTGTGCAATATCATTACATAACTGTATACCTCACATACTTCGCATAATTGATATTCCCACCAGGGAAGGTGGACTGTATATGTGCCTATATGTATATCTATATGTACACCAATGGATGTTTATATGTATGTGTATATATATATATATATATATATATATATATATATATATATATATATATATATAGAGAGAGAGAGAGAGAGAGAGAGAGTCATATTTACTGTGACTGCTGCCTGGTGACAAAGCCATGGCCTCAAGCTCAATGTCGGAAATGCATTGGCATCCCTTTTGCTAAAAACTCTGTACCCATGAACTACCACATAGGTGGTAGTCGACTTAACACCGAAAGTGTGATAAGAGACCATGGGACACAGGTGGACAGTAGTATTCCCCTTCATAATCACAGTGCCAAACTAGTCATGTAATCTGTCTACATGGCACACCTTATCACAAAAGCTGTGTCATCCAGGGAAAAAGAGGTCAGTATTCCCCTCTACTCATCACTCATAAAACCCATTATAGAGTACAATGCCCCTTCTGGTATGTACCTCACAAGATATCTACAGCAACTGGAAAGGCCACAGACATACCTCACAAAGAGTATTACTGTCCTCAAACAGATGCCCTATGCAGACCGTATCACAAAACCACAACTAGACTGTGTCGCATACCGCCAACTCAGAGGTGACCTCTGCCTAACATACAAAGCTATGTCAAACCCAGAGCTGTTGGACATGCTCCACGTAAACAGATCATAATCCCTACGAGCTACACGCTCTAGGGACCTAAACCTTGTCACCTCAATAAACAGAACATGCTGGAGGGATAGATTCCTATCTCAGAGACATCCCATACTCTGGACCAAACTGCCTATCAATAGCAAACAAAGCTCCTCAGTAGCACTCATTATGAATAGTCTTGATGATTGGATGGGAGATAGGAAAGACACCCCGGGAATCACCTCTGTGGCTCTGCTTGACAGGGGCACATGAAATTAAATTACTTGGGTGTCAAAGGCCAGGGTACCGTCTGGCTAGGCTTCTATAGGCCCTAGGGCCAATAGTCTATTACCTACCTATGAACCAATACACACCCACATGTACTTGTTGCAATAATTGCTATGTGTAGTTGACTGAGTGTGATGGTGAATATGTTGGTGAATGTGTCACAGTTGTGTATATGTGGGATAGCTTAGTGGGAAACTGTTTCTGTCATGGTATTATGTGTCCTAGCTCTGATCCCAGCAAAAGATCTGTATGCTATTGCTAGCCAGAAAAAGCAGTATGTCATATGGTCTGACGTAGTCCCTTGGTGTTAACTGGAGTGTGCCATTGGAGGATAAAGCAGTACATGTATGCTCATTGATTGGTACTGCTGGTGAATCCAAATCCTGTATGAACTGTAGTACTACGTGAAGCTGTAGGCCTAAACAGCACAGTATGGTGCATGTCCACATTGCTTGGTAACACTGTCTTGTGTGTTCCCTGTAGTCCTCACAGATTACATACCTCAGGCATAAGGGTTTGTAAGTACTGACACACAGTACTGTATGGTACACATGTAAAGCTCATCTGGGTTGCCATACCTCTGTGTCCTGTATGTATGTCTGATGTGTGTGTGGGTAAGCCTGTAACATGCCCTTGGTCATATGTGTGTTGCAGGATATAAGTGCGTATCTAGCAACATGTATAGTCTAGTACAGCAGTATGCCACCTATATTCATGAATGTGAACATATTTTAGGCAGGGATTTTCCATCAACAACTAGTGTGGTATACTGGTAATACTGTAAATGGACTTTACAATCATTGCAATGGATTACATATTTCTTTATGCATTAGCGTGATATATACCTCCTGTGGCCAGGTGGTGCATTGTGTTGCATACAGTGTGCCATGTACTGTTGCTTAGTCTTACATAGTGGCTTCTCTTTGTTGCTGTGCAGAAAATGTTTTAATATATAGAGCGTGTCAGGCACTGTCAGGCAGTTGTGGGTTGAGCACTGATATGTGGTATTGAAAGTGTGTATTCTAGGACAGACAATAGTTTGTTATTTATGGCAGTTCAGTGATATCTGTACTGTACAATGTTAAGTGTGCCACATGACTTGCTCACACATATTGTTTCATTGTCTTCCAGGGTCATGGCCCACCATCGCAATCCTACCTATAGTCGTGCAGAGGATGAAATCCTAACCACCAGTGTCATCCAGAACTACACCCTGCTATTCTCAAGAACCAGCCAGGACCAGCATGAGCGGACTGCACTGTGGCAAGATGTTGTCCATAGGATAAATGACATAGGCATGCATAACTGGACATATGAGCAGGTACGCCATTACTGCAGTGATTTATTTAGACATGTCCGGCAGCGTGCGTCTGACGTCTGTAGTTAACAGCTTGCCACAGGTGGTGGGGTTACCACCTATCCCCCCTCACCAGAGTGGAGGAGCTGCTCCTGAGCCTGGGTGCTCCCGGCCAGCAACAACAACAGCACACATGTATCATCATGGAGGCTGGAGCCCCCCAGCAAGTTAACATGGAGCTTGCAGGTAACATGGCATATCTGTAGACTACTGTGACCTCTATTGTTAGATCATGCAAATGTGAGGTGTGTACTGTGTAGTTAGAAGATGTGTAGCCTGGTGTTGTGCAATACTTATAATTTGGAACATGATGTGTAGGCATGTGACTGTCAACCGTTGTGCCACTGTAAGATTGCAAACCCACAGTAGCAATGCCACAGTTGTTGCCACTCACAAACTGTTTAATATCCTTGTAGGTCCCTTTGGTGTGATAGCAAGGCAGCAGACCCATGCTGGTGAGTGTTTTCTACATTTAATATTGCAAATAAAATGTGCATGTCATAGGTGAGGTGTAGGCCATGTACACATGTAACACACCTACACATAATGCATGCTTGCTGTGAGACTATGCACATCTCAATAACGTGAGTGGCTGCCTCAAACACATGCAATACACAGGGCATCCCAAACAATTGTGGCTACACTATAGTGGACATTGGATAGGCAGTCGATACACATGCACACAACATACACAACTTTGTCATATGCAGTACATGTTAATATGCTACACATGGCATATTCAGACACATGCCGTAAGGTCACACTCCAGTATCCCAATTGTCATCCACACAGCGCACATAATATACCTGAGGGGTAGAGGCCTATCATGGGGCAGTGTGACACTCTTCAACACACAACACATTTCATGTTAGGCAATGCTCCCTATTGGGCACCTTACAAACCCATGTAACAACTGGCTGTGAAGTGGTGAATGTAGCATTGGTACTGCGGTTCAGGTACAGCATGATAGGTGCTGGTCTGGCACACATTAGTAGCCTTGAGTGACCACATGATGCTGCATGATGATGGCTCATGGTACTACATGCCATCCAGTTACAGTAACCACAGTACTACACAAAGCATTCATTGCTATACACCTCAATGTTGTGTGCATGCAAACATATGCACCTATACAAAATATGCATAGCAATCACCATTTGCACAACGTGACACATATTTGTCTTGTAATGCTATTGAGTGTATAGGTCACATGTCACACATTGGGTATGTGTGATGTTTAATGTTGCAGTTGTGTTGTAGCATGCCATGTCATGGCTGGCACTGGTATGTCCACAGTATGTTCTACACTCACCATAACTACTGTACAATGGCTATGTTTAGCAATGGTATTCCATCAGGTATACACACACCACTCATCCTGTGTGTATACATAGCTTGCATGAGCGAAACCTGTGTCCACAATTATCTGCTAAAGACACAGATGCTCTAATCAGTAACGGATAACTATGTGACACACAGATAAATATCCAGCCATGGTATGTATACCTGTGAGTGATGGTGCACAGCACATTGGAGAGCTGTAATACTTGCACAGCAATGTTGTGTCCATGTACACATTGCATTCCAGGGTGAGGCCAGTCACTGAACAACAACACACATGCATCAAAGCCATGTATACTGTTATTAGCAAGGACTGTCTACACTCTCACTGCATGCTGTTAAGCAACACACGCCCTGCATGTTGACACGTGTGATATGACTGTTTGTCTTGTGATACTGTACCCCACCATCAACCGCTATTGAGTATGTTCTGAATTGCTGGTGAAGTGTGTGTGTGTGTGTGTGTGTGTGTGTGTGTGTGTCTCTGCTTTAGTGAGTAGTGTATTTGTGTGCATGTGTGCATGTGTGCATGTGTGCATGTGTGCATTTGTGCGTGTTTGCATGTGTGCATGCGTGCATGTGTGCATTTGTTCATGTGTGCATGTGTACTGACATCATGTGCAGGTCGTAAAGTGTGTTCCTTTCTTCCTGTCACAGGTGCTGAGGTTGGGCTGGTTCACTGCAGCAGGGAACCTGATGTCACTGCCACAAAAAGTGATAATGAGGATAGATGTGTTGAGGCACAGGCATGTTTGGCATGGTCTGTCGTTGGGCCATCAATTGACAGTACACAGCTGTCCACCCCATCCATGCACACAGTCATACTGCCAATACATCCATCATCACCAATGCCATTAGCTGAGGGACAGTGTACAGTCAGCAATGGCCAGGACAGTGTGGTACCTATGGCACATGCATCCGGACACAGCAGCCATACCCAGAGATCTGGAAAGGTACCACATAGGCAGATGTCCAAGGGTTCTCGTCGGAGCACTGCTGGTCATCATGACCCTGGCAGACATGCCACAGGTCTTACAACCTCACGCATGCTCCAAGCTGTCATGGAGGCACAGGCATATATGGAACAGTACACCAGATAGGGACTAAGGGTCATGCTCTGCCTGTGCAGGCCTTGGCAATGGTGGAGGGCTGTTTGACCCTGCCCCATGCTGTTCCTGCTGCAGCTGTTTTCGCAGGATCATATTGTGTAGCATGGCACATACCATGACAATTTGGGTACATGTAGTTGGTGAGTACTGTAAGGCTCCACCAGATGTGCCCAGGCACAGGAACCATGACTTCAGCATCCCAATCACATGCTGAATAATGTTTCTTGTTTCTGTGTGTGCCTCATTATGGTGTTCTTGTTCGGGTGTGTGTGCATTTCTGATGGGTATCATCAGCCATGGCTCCAGTGCGTATCCAGCATCCCCCACTAGGTGACTCTCATGGATGTCCCCATTGGCAAATCTCTGGTACAGCTGCGTCAGATGCCAGATGTGGGAATCGTGATAGCTTCCAGGGCAGCCAGCACACATATTCATTATTATGCCCTGGGCATCACACACGACCTGGTAGTTGATGGAGGGGAAGCCCTTGCGGTTGATGTAGACACTACCCCGCTCACAGGGTGGTGCTTTGATGTGTATGTGTGTGCAGTCTATTGCACCCACCACCTCAGGATATTGGTGGAAAAGAAGCATATTGCTGGCCAATGCCTCACTGGAATTGGGGAAATATACATGCTCATCGACATGTGCTGACATGGCATCCAGGAACTGGTGCAGTACCCTGGATGCTGATGCCTGTGAAACCCCATCATATCACCAGTTGGTCTCTGGAAGGTACCTGTAGCTAGTATTCATAGGCCAACACATACCTTGGTATCCACTGGGATGGGTTTCCCTCTGTTGGTTCTGTGTGTGAGGTTGGCCGGCACAGCTCAACAATTTGCTGCACAAGGTCTCTGTCCACTCTATAGCGCTCCACTATCTCCAGCTCATGTAGCACCTGGTAGGTTACCCTAGGTCTGTACACTCCTCTCCGTCTCCTCACTGCGGGTTGCTCAGCAGCATTCACAACATCACCACCCTCAGCACCTTGCACATCTTGGTTTATGATAGCAATAGCAGCCCCTAACATTTCGTCAGCCTTAAGCTTTTTAAGTTTTCACTCTTTGTATACTGCAGTGTTGCAGAGTTCTTGTGAAAACACAGGTCAGACTGCTGTTTGCAGAGTTTAAAGTGCTGGGCTGGGCTGGGCTAGTCGACTGCCTGTGTAACTGGCTGATTCTGATATATTTCACCTGGCGGCTCTGCTATTTTCTCCTTGGTTAACTTCCTACTACTTCTTTTCCTTCCCTTTTCCCTTTCTGTTTCCACAAGGGGCAGCGGCGTGCAAACAAGCACACATGCACATGCGTCCACACCCCCCCCCCCACACACACACACACACACATGCACACACATGCATACACAAGCCACACGTGCGCACATGGTGTAAGCACGTTTGCAAGAAATTTCAGATATATCCACGGTGTACACCTTTGGTTTCTTGTTTTCAGCTAGTACCACTGTGAACACTCCTCTTACAATCCTGAGCAACTCAGGGCAAACACAAGCCACTGTGCTCCAGTCACCTTACAGTCTTTCAGACATACCCCCCCATGATGTCACCTATCTTCTACTCTACTACTACCTACTCCTACACGTACACTCTAGGGACATGGCTCACATGCCAGGGAAAATTGGGATTCACTATCCTTATCCTCATTTGCATAGGATTGCCTACTAATGCTTGGTTACATCTCTCACACTGAGCTTCCCCCCTTAGCAACCACTGCTCAGTGGCCATGTTGTTTTCAGTCTGCCATTCACCTGCATGGCAGAACAAGCTTTTTAGTGAAAATGCACATCTGTGGCTATTTTTCACTTTTTTTCATTTTATTTAAAGCGCAGCATGTTTGCGCGCTGCTGTGCTACGCTTAAACATCAGCGATCGGGGAAAAAAAATTGGATTTTAAGGATTTACAACATTTGCAAATGCCAATGGTCTTATATTTGGCCATTGGCATGCTTCCTCAACTAGATGCATCCTTTATTTGGAGCTGTCATAGCTCCGTTTAGCTATTTGCAGAATGGTACTCTGTTACCAACGGAGTACATTTCTGCAGATAACACTACTCTTACACGAACAGGTTAGTGTTTCCTGGATTGCAAATTTACCTCATTTGCATAGCTTTCAGCAGCAAATGAGGTAATTTGCATACCATAACATTGTCCGTGCAAGACTAGCTTTAGAAGCTCTCATGCACGCCCCTGCCGGCTATTGCTGAATCGCTCAGCAGACATATTGCCTGTCTGCCGTCTTACACTACTCTTACACTCCATGAAAGCCTTCGTAAATCTGGCCCATTATCTTTTATATTTATAATGTATCCATATTTCTTTCATGTATCACCGAACTACAAAACCGTTAGCATCAGAAATGTCAAAAAGTAATGACAGAAACAAGTGGGGAGAAACATGAGCTGATATATACAAATTGAATGGTCAGACAAACTTAAAAATTGGATAAACCTGACACACACTTACAAAACACACTGATAATGATTTCCTATTGAAAATAGTGATTGAAATCATCAAACAATCCTCTGGCTTATCCTACTTATTTCATTATAAAATTTTAAATGACAATAACAAGCCCTCTCCCCATCCTTACTAACGCATGCTAACTCTAACCCTAAACCTATACCTATCCCTAATCCAAACCCTATATTTTACCTTAGAAAACCTCTTTTCATAACACTAACACTATTCAGACAATATATGTTTGAACTTGATGGTAGGGTTTTTAATTAGCAGATTGCAATAGAATACTGTTTGTCTCATTTCATGATCCATTTTTTTCTTTTTTTCAACTTTGTTGATTGTTCAGTATGTTGATTTACAAAATGTTGGCATTGATCACTGCATTTCAATGCTTGTACATTTAGAAAACTCAGTAGACCCACGTGTGTCTCACACACATGTACACACACACACAGTAGTTTAGTCTGATGAAGATTACATCTGTCACGAGATTAAAATGCTGTGTTATTTCGTTAAACACCCAGTTTATCCAATATGGGGGTTGTTGAAATTGGTATACGTAATAAGGGGGGTAATTCCCCTATATCATGGATATAGGGAGGGCTTGCCCCTACCGCAAATGTTTTTTTTTTTTTTTTTGGTGGGGGGGGACTGCTGTTCCATTTGTTTCACTGAGATGAAACTTCAACTGTTTTCCTTCATCAGCCTGAAGCTTCAGTAAAATTAGTCTTGGTGAAGTTCAGGGAAAGACCGTACATTAATCCAAACATTTTTGACTAATATTAAATATTAAAGTATTTTACTTCCGCGGTGGTGCAGCGGTAGCATTGTTGCCTCACAGCAAGAGGTTCTTACATTCGATTCTCAGCTGGAGTGCGGGGAGTGCCTTCTGTGCAGAGTCTGCATGTCCTCCCCATGGTTGGGTGGGCATTTGAAAGACATGCGTAAATGGGCGTGCCTTCATTGAAGGTTGAACGTCAAGCTGGCACCTCGGTGTTTGTGAAAATCTACTGCCAATCATTAGCGGACCGGAGTTCCGCTGTGGCGACCCCTGACCAGGAAAAGCCAAAAGACAACAACAACATTAAATATTAAAGTATTTTACTTTAATCACAGGAGTGAGAAGTGACAGAAGAATGTTGATGTAACCAGATCTTAGTCATCTGCAAAAGCTTCAAAATACAGCCTTGTATAACCAGTGAAAAAGTTGCCACCCACTGCCACCACAGAACATGCTACCTGACATTGTATTAATATGTTAAAAAAGCAAAATCAATAAATCTCAGATTGAAAACAGACAGAAATTTGCTTTTTTATTTCTTGGGAGTACATACATTTACATCTGGAAGGAGTAAGTAAGATAATAGTTGTTTTGGATACTTTTATGGATATCTTGCAAGAATGTGATGAGAGCTTTAAAAATAAGTTACTAGTAATGAAACTGAAGGCAATTATCTCTTATCCAACATCCTTATCCTCTTATCCTACAATGAGAACATAAGGACACCAACATTCTCTTATTCCACTTTACACAAGTCAGTCTCCTGCATAAGTTCAAAAAATACTGAAAACACTTTGTTACATGAGGAACTTGTTAGAGATGGATTACAGTTCTGCTCCAATAAACACTATGTACTATAAGGTACTGGCATCTTTCTGACATTTCCAGGGGTTCAGAAATGTCACATCTGTAATCCTGGCCAAGTCAAAACTATTTACTGCATTTATTGATTGGCCCTGAGGCCCACTAATAGTGCATGCAAGTGGGAGTAATGAGTAGCTGTTCACCATGACCACAGTAGGAGCCCATGGGAAGACAATGCTGGACCAGCTCATAGCTGCAATAATGCATGAGCAGAGGTATTAATCACTGAGAGAGCAGGAGACCCAGGTGTGCTGGGTGCTTCTGGTGGTGGGTGTGGAGCTGCTACTGCTACCTGTGGGGGGATTACAGGCATTGCCAGTGAGCTGGAGAAAAGTCATGGTACTCGTATTACAATAACAGAAAAAGTGAAAAACAAAATATTAAACAAAATATATGACCGTAGGAAAGAGTACAGCAAGAATGGTGGGGTAGAGAAATACAAATACTTCTCCATATCTTAAAACGGATACAGTTAAATGTTTTATTTCATGATTGATTGATTTACTTATTTATTTATTTCAGTCTAACTGAGTAGTAAGTTGGTTTAAAGTCCTTTTTTTTCAGATACAACCTAGGCTAATAGGCAAAAGTTGTGCTGATGTATTACATATACCGCCATCTTAATAAATTTACAGAGGATACAGAAGGTAAAAGAAGATTCATTTTTAAGAATAATATCATTATACTAAAATAACAATGTATTAATGGCTATCAAAGTGTCAATATCGAGAAGTATGCATTATCTGTTGGCATTGTATCAAATATTACCATGTGGTAGCAGCAAAATGGTTAACATAGGTTCAAATGTTCATAGGTAGGTACTAGGCTATTGACCCGAGGGCCAAAGCAAGCCTAGTGTGAGATAAAAGCCTTAACATCCTAGCCACTTTTCCACCTAAACAACAGGATGTGTACACACACACACACACACTAATAACATCTCACAGTCATACTTACAACAGGATGCATGCACAGACACAGTAATAACATCGAACAGTCATACTTACAACAAGATACATGCACAGAAACACTAATAACATCATACAGTCATACAAGATGCATGCACAGAAACACTAATAACATTGAACAGTCATATTTACAAAAGTATGCATGCACAGACACACTAATAACATCGAACAGTCATACTTACAACAGGATGCACGCACAGACTAATAACATCGAACAGTCATACTTACAAGATGCGTGCACAGACACACTAATAACATTGAACAGTCATACAACAAAATGCGTGCACAGTCACGCTGATAGCATTGAATGGTCATACTTACAATAGGATGCATGCACAGACACAATAATAACATCAAACATTCATACTTACAACAGGATGCATGCACAGACACATTAATAACTTCGAACAGTTATACTTACAACAGGATGCATGCACAGACACACTAATAACATGGCACAGTCATACTTTTGAGCTATGGCAGTAATAGAAGAGACATTGGTGTATGAAAGTTATAAATGTTTTGAATGAATCCCTACTACTATTAAAAGCAAAACATTGTGAAGCACATATATTTGAAACCATGTTGACTCACACTTGCACACTTCTCTGTGAAAAGCATGCACTTCTTCACCCTTTTCCTCCATCAGAAATGATAGCTGTACCCTACTCTTTGCACATTTTTATTTGGGTGGCATATGTGTGTTGCATAACATGGCCAGCCTATGCATAGGTATGCATAGCCTGGTGTTGGTTTTGCATGCATCCTTTTTACTGTAGTGTATCTGTTTAACTTTTGTTTATATGTTATGAAGCTATTTGCATTTCCCTGTCTCCTTGCTAGTGTCACAGCATACTGTGCCCATCTCCATCTGGTATGATCATCTCCTGCTGCAGGTTCTTCACCTGACTGATCCTCTGTTGTTTGTTGTGCTTGGAACTGCTGGACCTGCAAGACTACACCTGAGCATTTTTGCACATGTGGTAAATTCATACTGTAGGGCACCATCAGATAAATCCAGACAGTGGAAGCATGTCTTCAGCAGTCCACACACATACTCAGTAATGTTTCTGGTTTATGATACTGCACAGCTGTACCCAGGGTCTATTTGGTTGTGTGGATTTGTTATAAGTGTCATCAGCCAGGGTTCCAGGTCATATTTAGCATCAGAAATAAGTTGCCTCTGTTGGAAATCATTCTTTGCAAACCTTTGGTAGACGTCACATGTGTGCCATATATGGTATTCATGAAAACTGCCTCATTGGCCTGCAGCTGCTTTGCAGATTACACCCTATGCATTATGGACCATCTGGCAGTTGATGGAATGATACCCTTTGTGGCTCACATGCTTCCTTCCCAGGTCATCAGGTGGGGCCTTTATTTCAATCTAGGTAGAGTTTATGGCTTCTAGTATATCTCAATAAAATGGACTATAATATAGAAATTCTGCATGATGTCAGATGTCTCCTCTTGGGTATATGGGATCCACATATGCTCGCTCACATCCTGAAGCATGGCATTCAGAAGCTGATGCAGTATTCTCAAGGCAGAGGCCTGAGATATCCCCCTCCTTCCCCAGTATGTTGAAGAATGGTCCCTGTAGCTTATCTCTTTCTCTCCAGTACAGCTCTTTTGAGTGTGTACTTTTAACTTCCAGTAGGTATAGCTTGAGCCTTTAAAAAATGAAGTTATCACCTTACAGTTCAAACAAATATTCATATCTCTGGGACAATTGTTATTAGAAAACTGTAAATGGCAAACTATTCAGGATAAATTAATCTTTACATTAAATGGATTCTGTACTTTATACTGGATTTTACAAGCCAAAATAAAGGCAGTGAATATTAATTTTATAATGCTGTATAAACAGCTTATGATATCTCAGTAACCATTCAAGCAAGACACATACTGCCAGAAGTATTTTCTTCATACAGCTGTGAACTTTCATATGAGGCTATGCAGTTCTGTCTGTGTTACCTGGATGTTGAGATATTTAGAGAAATATGAAAATGATTGCAATGCAAATAAAAAGTATACACATAATATTCAATATCTCTTTATCTGCATTAGACAGAGGTCAAATATCAACAGAATTATGTCTGTCATCATGTATGCTTTAAGATAAAATCTTCTGATACCTTGTATATAGCATGGTTTGGGAACAACTAATGCAAATATGAACAAGTGATTTTTAATGCCTAGAGGTGTCAGTAGGAGGTAACTGCAGAAACATCTGGAGGCACACTTGGCTGTAATGAGATGTATGTATGTAAAGCACAAATACTTTGATATTCACTGGGGTAGGAATTTCATGACTCCCACTGGATTGCAAATGACACCAACACATTTACACAGTTTGCTGGATGGTGTCTCTGCCAACACAGTACTGGTCCACAATGTTGGAGGCCATGAAATGTATAATGTTGGCGGATGACCATGTGCCTCCAGAGACTAAACTGCACAACACCAAGCTCAACAGCCACAATGGCATCCTGCTGTGGATACACATTTTTTATGGCTCTTACAATGCCTGACATAATTCTGCAATTTGATCCATATGGCTGAGTTCAAATTTACTGTGGGTGCAGATCAATTGCACGACATTTAAACATTTCTGAATCGCTCTGCAATCTTGTAATGCCTTATTGTCATACAGGGCCCTTTATTATACAGTAGCATATGGCACTACTGACCATATTACTTGGGCTAGCCACATCATGCAACTTAGTTTTCTGTATCACACACTCCCAGTGCATGGCCTAGTTTCATAAAAATTCACTTAGCATGATGAGGTAAACCTTTCTGAATCCAGTCCATTGTTTTGTCACACTTAGTGCACCAAAAGCTGTTCTATTAGCATAATTAGTACAGTGTTCCTTTCACTGAGTGTGAGTCTCATCATAGAGTGAGGTGAAGAAGTTTTGGTTTTATTCAACTATTGCGCAGCCTGAAAGTTAGTCAAATTAGAGATGTGGTGGTATGGGAGGGGGTAAATTGTATTTGGTTTTGGATACATGTTGCTTTGGTTTATTGTGTTGCTGGA
>NC_056730.1:109643695-109791195 GCF_019279795.1 Protopterus annectens
AAGTCGGACAAAGTTGGGGGTGTGAAGATCAGGGAATGCAGTCACTGCAAGTTATGTAGTGTTATTAATGTCAACAGTCAAAGTGAAATATTAAAGCAATTGGAGTTACTATTTTTACATGTCA
This sequence comes from Protopterus annectens, assembly GCF_019279795.1. NCBI lineage: Eukaryota > Metazoa > Chordata > Ceratodontiformes > Protopteridae > Protopterus > Protopterus annectens. The sequence continues at coordinate 109,643,820 of NC_056730.1, forward strand.
GGGCAAACTGTGACATTAAAGGAGTTGCTTATTTAGCTAATTATTCATCATGTGATGAATTCTATGCTGGCAAAACTGAACAGAGCAAAAAGGAAATAATATATGAATATGTTTACAGCATTAGATTGGTTTCCACTAAGAAGGTTGCTGCAAAATGTTTTTCACGTTCACTTTCATGATGCTGGAAAAAAAAGTATTATGACTTCCTGCAGAGGGAGCTGTGAACAGTTTCTGTAATATTGTAAACTGTATTGACAGCTCCAACTTAATGCATACCACTCCCCTGGTTCTGAATGAATCAGTACCACTAATGCTCTTAAATGAAGGCCGTGAGAATATAAAGTTTGTTTGTCGTTGCAATATATTTCTGTTTTCAAAAATTTCTCAGAAAAGTCTAGTATTGTATATATATTTATGTTATAAATATCACATGACTCTTTTTATCTTGACTTTTTAATCACATGACTTCCTTCACATGATTATTCCATATTTTTTAAATGAAGTGTCTGTTAGAGCTTTGTTACTTGTGATGAAGACTTGGATTTAAGTTGAAAGTACTAAAGCAAAGTTCTAATAAAATTAGTCCTTTGGTAGGGACACAACATCCTTTTTGGTCTGTGGATTTATGATTTAATTTAGTTATGCTCTGGTACTACATCATTTTTTTCTTGGATGCTGTATGATGTTTACCATGTCCTAGTTGTATGCCATGAAACTATCCAGTATATCATGATTACATTAAAACTTAGATGTCTATATTTATTGATCAGTGTTTTATATATTCCCCTATTAAAGGCCATTATTGACTGACTCTATGAATCTATGATTTGTGAAGGCAGGTACAAAAATAAGAATATTCATCAGGGGTGTTTTGTACACTAAGGGACAAGTAAGATGTGCATAGTTCTGCATTGATGACTACCATAGGAAAGTGTTGATTTGCACACTCAGTAGTAATGTCTCTGAACTGCAGATAACTTTTGCACTCATAGTAGGTACAAGGAGTTCAAAGACCTGCAAATTAGCTGATGAGGTCTTTTCTCATTGCAGCTAAAATGTCACTGAATTATATTTTTCTAGATCACAGAAACAGTCCCTTTTGCCCACAGCTCTTACCACCGGTGTTGAGGTTCTTTAATCCTTGTGTATATTTAATTTGTCTCTCCAGTTTGCTTATTTCTATTTTCAAAGCTATAGTTTGATCACATTTCCATTTGTTATATTTTTCTATCATCTTAATTAATTGTTCTTAGGGGAATATATCCTCCTGACCTTATGTGTATAGATGCTGATGTTAACCATTTTTTTGTACATTCAAGCAATTTCCCTATCACAATTTGACACATTCCTTCTGCCATCTTTCAAATGAATGCATCATTGCCAGTTAGTTTTACACTGTGACTGTTTTGCTTCCATGTCATTAATCTTCTGTGCATTTGTTTAGATTTCATTTAGCCAGAATGATAACAATATGGTTGGGAGGGTGGCCTAATGGTTAAGGTGTTTGCCTTACAAACACAAGGTACAGGGTTTGAGTCTCACAGGGGATAATTTGCTAGGCTTAAAATGGCTCACAGGGGCAATTAGCCTTGTATTAATCTATCTATGAACCTTAACCTTTATAACCCCATGATTACTGTAAAGCAAAGGTGGTGTAGTCATCCAAGATGTAATAACCACTGGTACCTTAATACCCTTTAATTTCTATTACACCTCCACCTGACTTTTTGTTAGAATGTCTGTTAATGAAAAACAGTTATACCCTGACAGAACTAGTTTCCTATCATTGTGCTTTAACCATGTTTCTCAAACAGCAACAGTATACATTGTATGTGAATGCACTAAAATTTATTAAAGAAAGAAAAACTTTATAACTAATGTTCCTAGAATTTACAACCAGTACACATAAATCACATTTTGCTATCTGTCAACTGTCATATTTCTGATCTGGCAAATAAAAAAATCCTGTCTTGTGTTATTCAATGCGGTGGTGGTGCTGCGGTAGCATTGTCGCCTCACAGTAAGACTTCGTCCTGTTCAATTCTCAGCTAGAGCGTCTTCTGTTTGCAGACATGCGTGAATGAGCGTACCTTCATTGAAGGTTGAGCATCAGGGCTGGCAACTCGGCACGTAAAAATCTACTGCCAATCATTAGCAAACCAGAGTTCCGCTGTGGCGACCCCTAACCGGGAAAAGCCGACAGACACAACATACTGACCTGAGTCCTATCTATATGTGATTGGTGAAAAATGCATCCTAATACTTGAAAATGTTATATTATTGAAGAGGGATGTAAGTTCGCAACCAGCAGTCAGTTCTTTACTTAACTTTGATTAAGGCATTCTAAGGCCTATTCACATCCTGGATTTTTCTCTTGCTATGCATAAAACTATTCAATGTTCAGTATCCTTTCTGCAAGAGTGAGAATCAGTTCCATTAATAACTGGATTTCCAGTTACTGGTAAATCATTTCTGACCAGATCTGAATATGTTTCCAACTCTAGTTCAGTACTATCTATTCTTTCAATTAAAAATGTATCTTTATCACCATTATTAATCTCATTGATTCGTTACCTACTTCATTTGCAAGCATACAGTTTTTATCCAGCTGTTTTTGTATTTTTACAACTTAAAATAGGCATGTTGTCAACTTTAGTTTTTCACCTGTTTTTTTCTTAACATAAATGTATTTAATCCTTAAAAGTTCAGTTTAGATTCCCTCCTTTTACATGGCCTCTTGCTTCTTTTTTTCTATTTTCTCATTTGGAAAAATGTTGTCTTCTGTATAATAAATGTTTTGTGATTGAACAATGTTATCAGTACTAATAATCTGGGTATTATACAACAAAGCATGTCCAATTGTTTAGTCTATATTCTCTTTGCATTATGGATTTTAGTCAATTTCTTTTTCTTCCTTATTATTTATTGTGAGCTTTTTTTTGCTTTTTATATTTTCCTCTACATGCTCTGGATTCAATGATTGCAGAATACTAGTCATCATCTATCTGTTGCATCATATTTTATAGGGTTCCAGTGATTTTTGCTAGCAGATGGCACTTCCTTTCCTATATGTGTTCTATTTGCACTTTGCCCAATATTATTTATCTTATCAAACCAGTCATTATGTGTAACAACAGTTTTCCAAGCTGTGACAATTGCGCAATTACCTTCAGTAAGTCTAGATTTACTATCAATAACAATAGGCAATCCTAAAAATTTTGACATGTGGAAAGTTAAGGCTCCAATGTTATTATGCGTTATATTTATATATGCACAGCATTTTGTATGCTGGGCAAGATAGTTATGCTTCAGCAAGTTGTTAATGGCATTTTCATTTAACGAATCCCTTCTCACCTCCAAGCAATTAAAGTATTTTAAAATAAAAAAATTGATATCAGTAATCACACACTTTATAGAAATTAAAACAATAAACAATTTAATTCAAATTGTGCCAGGAAATCACACTGACAATATGCAAATAAATATTAAATTAAATACATTGAACTAATCTTGTACAAAGGGGAATATTTCATACAGTAGGTATTCTGATCTATCATACCAATTTTGCTAGTCAATTAAAAAAATCTTGATAATCTTAACATTGTGGTGAACATGCACAGGAGCTTGTGCTCACTATCTGTCATAGACACACTTTGTTATAAATAGTGAGGTTCTTGGGGAGGCTATAGTGTGCCAGCCTGCAGTTTGTCCCTATCTTCTAAAAAAGTAGAAATCTGAGGTATGAAATAAAATATAGACAAAATAAATATTCTCCTATCAAACAGTTGCATAATAAATCAGGAAAAAGAAATGCCGGATTTTTTTTTTTATAAACGCTGGTATGTTCTGTCTATAATCCGCATGAATTTATAGCTAACTAGGCCCTTTGGGACAACTAAAAGAATACAGGGCATACGTAATATATCCTTTGCAGACCACCTCAAGGCCCTATCCCTCTATTCTGTCTCCTACAGGCTTTTGAGGGGAGATCTATGCCTGGCATACAGAACATTATCAGACCCCACTCTGATTGACCTTCTGCATATCCACAAAACAAACAGTACTAGAATTACCCATTCTAAAGACTTAAACCTTGTCTGTGATATAAATAGGACCTGCTGCAAAGATAGGTGTGTATCCAAGAGACTACCCCGTCTATGGAACAGGCTCCCCATCCATGTAAAGCAGAGTTCCTCCATAATCCAATTCAAGTGCAACTTGGACAAGTGGATGGAAAACTGGAAATTCATCCCTAGTTTGGCACCTATGTCTCTGATGGACACAGGTAACCTGTAAATGGTTCATCTCCCAGGCCCATGCTTACACTTATCAAGGGTATCAAAACTCATCAGAGATTTGGGATGCATGGCTAGGCTTAAAAAGGCCCTTGTGGTTGTTAGCCTAATAAACACCTATGAACCTATAAAGTGTACCTAATTATAATCTATCCCTTTCTTTCAACAAGCATTCGAAATGAAAGGTAAAAATAAAATAAAATCTGAATAAATCATCTAAAAGTAGTTGCATAGTAAATAAAACAATACCAGAAGGAAAGGAGTACTTTACCTGCTGTGTCTGTTCTTCTTGACTTTCAAAAACTATTTGAAACTCATGACTGGAATTTCTTACGCCACATTTTGGAATTTTTTTGTTCTACATTCTAGCTTTATATTCATATGTAAATTATTGTACATTTCTCCTACAGCAAGGGTCCCATTCAGTAATGTTCATTCTCATAGAGTTGTATATTTCCAGAAGCAGACATCAAGATTGTCTTCTAAACCCACTTATCTCTGCCCTTGTAGTCAGACCCTTATCAACCCTTTTTCAGAGCCTTATTTAGAGCATTGATATTCCTGTCCCTTGAACTAAAACACTTAGATCCTCCTTGTTATATTAAAATCTAATTGTGATAATGAACAACTGCGAAAGAGTATTTCAGAAAGTATCAAACTGTTTCAACCACCAGTTTTGTCCTTGATTCTGCAAAACAAAGTTATTCCAAGCAACTCAGGAAGTGGTGTGACAGTAATTCCCACTGCAGATGTAAATCACTGAGGCAAATTATTGTCATATGACTTAGGATTGCACTGAGGTAACAGACAAGTGGGCTGCTATAATTGGTAATGCCAAGAGGACTTTTATGTTTCACCTCCACAACAGAAATAACTGTTTTTTTTGTTATTGTATATTTCTGCCCATAATGTTATCTCCCCTGTAGAGCTTTACTTAATTAGATCTATGGTTATGACCTTTCATTCCATTATATTCCAACACTGGAAGCTACTACCAAATAACTGGAACAAGCTTTCACACAAATTTAGTTAAATCATAAAGCCTAGTTTCAAGAAAATTGTTTATCTAACTCTCTCTAGAGATATGAGAAGTACATATGCTTTATATAAAATATTTTTTCATATCTTCAAGTGTGCATCATTTTATAAAATGTTAAATTGAATTTGTTACTGTTTGCTACAGTATTATCCTGTTTATATGATTTTTGTCACATGGCAGTTTGATAACATTTTGTTGCGTTAAAAATGAAACTAAAGGGTTAAGACTGGAGAGCATGCTAAGTAAATTTGCTTAGAGTTTGTGTGCTTGTTATATTACAAGCAAGTCAGTTCTTCTAATATAAGATTAATGTAGATATGTTGCATCTTAATTTCTAGTTTAACATGTACACCTTAAGAAAACAAGTGCAGTTAAGTTGGAGAGAGACAAAACAGAAGAGGAATTTGGCACAATTTATACATTTCTGCCTATTTCTCCCTCCCTGATGGGATGTGTGAAAGCTGATATACAACTGCAAACTCAGTTAAAAGCCAGACAGATGCATTTCTAATTGAAGTATTTAAAACTATGATTACTAGTGCTTGTATGTGAAATTAATGAAGACATTCAAATCATTCAATTCATTTTTTCACTTTCAGTGGCATAGGTTTGATGAACAGCCACCTAGTCTGGTTCACAGACTGCCCTATCAGGATGAACTTCTAAGGTCAGGCTAAATTTTCCGCAGCAGCTACAAAATCCTCATAAGAACCGTGGGGATTAGTATAGCCTCATTGCTCATTAATTTATGAACTAATGACATTCAAAGCCAAGCATTGTATTGCTGCATACAAAATTGAACCTGAAAAGGATTTGGCAGTTGACAAAACTGCTCAAAACTAATTATCTGCAAATTAACTTAAAAAAGAACCATGTTATAGGGAACATTTGCCAGACAAAGTAGTATAAAAGGAGTATGTCCTGCTAAAACCTTCTGATTCCCCTTCATAATGAGGATTGTAGCTAGAGCCAAGACTTTTATAGAATTAGCATGTTCAACTACTAAGGGCAAAAAAAGGTAACGGAGGTGCTTTTGGAAATCTTCTACATTTAACCATGAGCAGCCACTGACAAGGGGCTATTATTGTATATAAGATACTTCTCACCTTCTTTGATTCATTTAAATATGCATGTCCTGCAAGTTTTATTTAATTGAGTTGCAGTTTATGTTACGAGCTTCAAGCAGGGAAATCATTGGTGTACTTAAGTAACTGATTGGCTGCTTGGCAGACAAAGGGCTGAACAATTCTTAAGCACCAATGTCTTCAGGATAAGAGTACAGGAGTGCTGTTTTTCTGCCGTTACTATAAACTTTTATGTAAAACATCATAGCAGGGTCTATGTGTCCAGTTTGATCATACTGTAGTATATATTATAATACACACATATCAGCTATTCTCCTGCTTGTAGCCCTTATATATGACAATCTGCTAACTTGCATTCAAAACAGGGAATGCAGTAAAGAGTTTAGGGTTACTCTTGATATATAACTAAAGGTCAGGCTAACATATGCTTGCTATTAGACTTGTGTGAGAGACAAGATTGTCATTTTACGTTCAAAAATAAAATATTTAGTGCAAGTCATGGAATACATGTATCAGTTCTAACCTGCCACATTTGTTAACTCAGTGCTGCTTTCTTCAGTGCACTTCATTGCTCACTCTGAAGCACATAGATATGACTTATCAGCTAGAAAGGTTTTGTGATCTAGGGAAAAGTAAACTAGGTAAGTTGACCTTTTGATTTAAATAATGGATACAGTGTGCATACCACAGTAACTATTATGTTTGCTAATATTGTATTGGCTGAAATATTTATTCTGCAGAGTTGGGATTAAGTGGAATGGAACCTCAGGCAAAGGACTCCATGCCCCCACTCCCTACTAGCTACTGGCTCTTCTGCAACCCTAAGGTACTTTTCAATCGATGAGCGATGAGCAAGTGACAGATGAATTCACATTATCTGTCTAAGAGAAGGCTGTAATCAGACTAACAAATCTCTAGCGCCTCTTGCTTCAGTTTAATGAATTTGACATTTTGTTGTACAATTTATTTAACCTCATTATGCAAGCACCTTCATTCCACAATAACAGGGAAGCATGTTTTCCATTAACTCTTTATAAGTATTAGTGCTCCATTTCTATGTTTCTAATATTTATAGTTTTTGCAGAGCAAGGCATTCTAGCCAAACATAAAATGCAATAGCAATATTGTTTTTTATTAGCTAGATATCATATGTAGTATGTTATATTCCACTTAGTCATGGACAGAAATAAGTACACAGTTTCTTCTTAGTCATGGATGGAGATAAAAATGTCCATCTCTTTCTTATGCTGGAGAACATGTAAGACTTCTTAAAGTGCTAACTGCATTGGTCATATACCTTTCCTACCTCCAAAGAATATTTGCATTCTGTTTTAACTGGAGCTGGTGTTTTTGGGAGCACTTTTCTGGAACTTGGTACTGTATGAAATGTACATTATGTACCCTTGTCATAATATTACCAGCACTGTTGTTACTGTGCATCGTGCACACTTTCATGATGCTACCAACAGTATTACTCAATGGTACTGTATGAAATGTACGTTATGTACCCTTGAGATAATATTATCAGTACTGTTGTTACTGTGCATCATGCATACTGTCATGATGCTACCAACAGTATTACTCGATGGCTGTATGAAATGTACGTTATGTACCCTTGAGATAATATTATCAGCACTGTTGTTACTGTGCATCGTGCATACTGTCATGATCCTACCAACAGTATTATTCGATGGCTGTATGAAATGTACGTTATGTACCCTTGAGATAATATTACCAGCACTGTTGTTACTGTGCATCATGCATACTTTCATGATGCTGCCAACAGTATTACTCAATGGTACTTTATGAAATGTACGTTATGTACCTTTGAGATAATACTACCAGCATTGTTGTTATGTGCATCGTGCATACTGTCATGATGCTACCAACAGTATTACTCAATGGTACTGTATGAAATGTACGTTATGTACCCTTGAGATAATATTACCTGTAAGTTATGTACCCTTGAGATAATATTACCAGCACTGTTGTTAATGTGCATCGTGCATATTGTCATGATGCTGCCAGCAGTATTACTCAATGGTACTGTATGAAATGTACATTATGTACCCTTGAGATAATATTACCAGCACTATTGTTACTGTGCATTGTGCATACTGTCATGATGCTACCTGTGCATACTGTCATGATGCTACCAACAGTATTACGCAATGGTACTGTATGAAATGTACATTATGTACCCCTGAGATAATATTGCCAGCACTGTTGTTACTGTGCATCGTGTATACTGTCATGATGCTACCAACAGTATTACTCAATGGTACTGTATGAAATGTACATTATGTACCCTTGAGATAATATTACTAGCGCTGTTGTTACTGTGCATTGTGCATACTGTCATGATGCTACCAACAGTATTACTCAATGGCTGTATGACATGTACGTTATGTACCCTTGAGATAATATTACCAGCACTGTCGTTACTGTGCATCATGCATACTGTCATGATGCTACCAACAGTATTACTCACTGGTACTGTATGAAATGTACATTATTTACCCTTAAGATAATATTACCAGCACTGTTGTTACTGTGCATCGTGCATACTGTCAAGCTACTACCAACAGTATTAATGAATATAATCACAGCAGGAACAGAAGATGCAATTTGCTCTAACATGTTCTGAGTGTGAAAACAAGATACAAAAATACACATACTGGCCACAAAATTTGCACTTGACAGACTTCACTGTGAGAAAGAGGGTACAGACAAGGAGAAAAGAAGGGGTACTGTAGCAAAACCGTAACAATACACAAACACGGTTCATAGAAATAGCACTTCCTCACTTATATTATTCTGCTTGGCCACAAACACAGCAAAGGCTGTGAAAATATTGTAAAATAGAAGACCAGGAAAATAAACAAGGCTCTTTGCCAAGTACAATCCTGACAATTGTCAGTAGCTATTTTGTAGCACTATTAAAGGGCATGGGACTCAACCAAGGATCTTCAAATCTGCTTGTGATATTCACTGTCAGAGGCAAAAATATTTGGCTTTTAGCATGCAGGTATTGCAAGGCACTTGTTTAGCTGCACAATAAGCACTATTAAAGGGCATGGGACTCAACCAAGGATCTTCAAATCTGCTTGAGATATTCATTGTCAGAGGCAAACATATTTGGCTTTTAGCATGCAGGTATTGCAATTTGCAAGGCACTTGTTCAGCTGCAAAATAATCACACTTCACGAGTTTAAAATTTTGAGCATGACTTAGCGACAGATTTCATATGGACAACTTGAGATAAATATTTAATCTTACATCCTTGTATTTTACATATTCTATGCACAAGTATGCACAATACAGCAGATGCACCTTCAAATCAGAACTATTAAAAATTCCTTTTACAGTCTTAGCTGGCACATATCTTTACAGCCAGGTTAATGTTCAGAATCTATATATTTTAACAGAAGCAATAACAGCATATCTGAAATCTATTAAATGTTGATGTCTAGATATCAGAGGTTTTTTATCAGCCTTTATATTTCAGACATACAAACAGCTGTTACCAGTGGTTGAAAGTATGTGGCTACAGTTTCAAATAATCTTAGTACCTGAGGAACTTTAAAATAAACTGATCAAGTCATGTGACTGGAGGTGTATTAGAATATAAGTAGATCTTTAGCATGTTGCTGTTTTATTACAGAGGCCAGATAGACTTGGGAAGAAAACATCAGCAGAAAAATGTGCACAGCAGCCTAGTTACAACTGCATCCAGCAACCATCTCTATAAATAACTTCATTTATACATTGAAGAATGGAAAGTTATGCAAGACTTATAGGAATTCAATTTTTACTGTAATCTACCTTTGAATGTTTTATAATGCAAGCACAGCTGATTCTTAAGTTAAAATGCCCTTAAGATAGACAGATATTTAGCTGCATAGTTTTGGTAATTGCCATAATGATTGTTACATTGTGGGCAGGATTCACGATGGCTTGCATGGAGTCTAAGAGCCGTGTAAGACTCCATGCAGCCATCGCGATCCATGAACAGCCCAAAATCCCGTGTAAGAGAAAGCTAAAACGACTCTTACATGGGCAGGGCGTGGATATGCTAATCACACCACTTGCAACTGAAAGGAATGCAAATGAGGTAGATTAGCGATCCACGAAGCTGAAACCAGCCCGTGTAAGAGTTGTGTTAGTTGCAGAAATGTACTCAGTTGACAACTGAGTACGTTACTGCAAATAACACAACGGAGCCATGACAGCTCCAAATAAAGTGTGCAAATGTTACAGACAGCATGCCAATGGCCAAATATGTGGCCATTGGCATGGTAAACCGATGCAAACATGAAAAAAAAGAGTTTTTTTTTTTTGGAGATCGGCGATGTATAAACGCAGCGCAGCCCCGCACAAATGGGCTGCGCTATATAAAACTGAAAAATGAAGGTTTGAAACCCACAAATGTGGGTTTTATGTAATGCATGGATTTGCAATGCAGGGACTAGCAGACCAAAAACAACATGGCCACCGTCTAGTGGTTACTAAGGGGGGAAGCTGAGTGTAAGACATGTAACTAAGCATTAGTAGGCAATCCTATGTAAATGAATGGTAGGATAGTGAATCACACTGTCACATAGCAAATGAGCACAGTCCGTGTAGTGTAAGAGTTAGATAAAGGGGAGTAACAGAGTCGGAGATAGGTGACATCACAGGGGGGAATATCAGGAAGAAAGCAAGCTCATTGGAGCAAAGTGGTATGTGAAACATATCAATCACACAGCAGAAAAAGAGGAGTGTCAACAGATAAGCATGGGAAAGTCAAGAAATGGAAGGTGTACACTGTGGCCAACATCAAAGTTTCTTGCTGTACGTGCATGCTTGGCGTGCTGGGGAGCGAGTAAGACAGAGTGCGCACGTGTAACACAGAGGAAGCACGTAGGAGCCTGTTTAAATATCTGTAAACCTGTTTGCGCTGGTGTGCGTGCGTTTTAACCCGAATAAGCAGATTCTAGTCTGTGTAAGCATGTGTGCGCGCATGGTAGCCACTGTGAGCGTGTTTTCGCTGGTATGCGCGCTGCTCCCCCTGAGGAAACAGAGAGTAAAAGGAAGCAGAAGAAATAGTAGGAAACTAGTAGGGAATACTTGTAGAGGTAGCAGGTGAAAACAATTAGAAGCAGGCAATTACACAGGCAGAATACAAGCCCAGCCCAGCACTTAAAACACTGCAAAGAGCATTGCAGTATGTTTCTCTCAAGAGACACTGCAAGACAGGAGTAAGCTAGTAGAAGTGAAAACTGAAAAAGCTGCACTCAGACCAAACATGCTAGGGGCTGCCATAGCTGTCATAAGGAGACATAGGAGACTTGCTGAGGGTGGTGATAATGGAAATGCTGCCAGACAACCCACAGTGAGGAGATGGAGAAGAGTATACAGGCCCAGGGTCACCTACCAGGGGTTACATGAGCTGGAGATAGTGGAGCGCTATAGAGTGGACAGAGACCTCCTGCAGCAAATTGTTGAGCTGTGCAGGCAACGCCTCACACACAGAACCAACAGAGGGGAACCCATTCCAGTGGAAACCAAGGTATGTGTTGGCCTAAGAATACTAGCAACAGGTACCTTCCAGAGACCAACTGGTGATATGATGGGGATATCACAGGCATCAGCCTCCAGGATACTGCACCAGTTCCTGGATGCCATGTCAGCACATGTCGGTGAGCATGTATATTTCCCCAGTGCCCGTGAGGTATTGGCCAGCAATATGCATCTCTTCCAGCAAATAGCGGAATACCCTGAGGTAGTGGGTGCAAAAGACTGCACGCACATACGCATCAAAGCACCAGTCGGTGAGCGGGGTAGGGCCTACATTAACCGCAAGGGCTTCCCCTCCATCAACTGCCAGGTCATGTGTGATGCCCAGGGCATAATAATGAATGTGTGTGCTGGCTGCCCTGGGAGCTACCATGATTCCCATATCTGGCATTTGATGCAGCTGTACCAGGCATTTGCCAATGGGGACATCCCACATGGACACCCAGTGGGGGATGCAGGTTATGCACTGGAGCCATGGCTGATGACACCCATCAGAAATGCACACACACCTGAACAGGAACGCCATAATGAGGCACACGCGCAAACACGTAATGTAATAGAGCATGTGTTTGGGCTGCTCAAGTCACGGTTCCGGTGCCTGGACACATCTGGTGGAGCCTTGCAGTACTCACCAACTACATGTACTCAAATTGTCATGGTATGTGCTATGCTACATAATATGATCCTGCGAAAACAGCTGCAGCAGGACCAGCATAGGGCCGGGACAAACAGCCCCCCACCATTGCCAAGGCCATCACAGGTAGAGCGTGACTCGGAGGAGGAACAACCTGAGTCTGCCCCAGTAGGCAGAAGGAGGCGTGCCCAGTATGCCTTGGCCTTGGCAAAGAGGCAACACATAGCACATACAATGGCTCAGTAGGAACCCTGGGAATGATACCCCTCTCTGACTCACTCATATAGTAACAGGGATGCCTAACATGACATAACCTGCTCTCAAACATGTACAGGGAGTGTAGTATGTGCATCCGACAGAGGCAACCCTGCAGCACCACCTGAGGCATGATTGCCATGTGTTAAGCAATGTAACACCATCTAGTATATTGAAACATGAAGACCCAACCTAACATCTCACCCTCACCAAGCATGATGCCACACTATGAAGACAACAAGATCAAGTACAATAATTGGCTGAGGTATTGCTGTTAGCAAGGGGGAACATATGGCTGACAGCCTGGGTTGACATGCCGAGCAAGACATGATGCCCCACCTGCTAGGGATGGCACGCACCCAGCACATCTGGCTGTGTAGATACTGGCAAAGGCTGCTGTTACCCCCACTGTGCCTGGAATAGGTAAGTCTGGAAACACAAACCCACCAACATACGTAGCACAAGGGATAATAACCTGGATATAATGCTACCCAATGCCAGAAGTCTAACCTGCAAGGTGCATGCAGACCAAACCCACCACAGCATGGAGAATGGTAATATGTGTTCTGTAACAGAAACCTGGGAAAGGCCCAGAAGAGCACCCTAATACTACCAGGTTATGCCTCATATCAAGCTCTACAGCTCCAAAACATGGAACGCATGACAATAGGAGTGTGGCTACCAGTAATTATCAAGGATAACCTCACCCCCAGGTTGGTACCACAGCAAGAAGCAGCATGGACTATTTACGGGCAAGTAACACTGTCTCAAACTGTGTACCTGTTTGAAGCCTGCTACAGACCCCACACATAAACCCAGGTACCTCAGCCAGCCTTCCTGAAGACACTTCAGAGTATGAATGTCCCAACAAATATCAAACAAGGCACACACAAAGTATGACATTGGTGGCAATCCATTATGTATGGAAGAAGTAATCATGGACCTAGAGACACAAGTGGACAGTAACCTGTCATGTGACACACACATTGCCAAGCTGGCCAGGAAGACCTGCTATATTGCCAACCTTAATATGAAAGGATGCACATGTAGAGCTACAGAGGTCAGTGTGCCCCCATACCCTTCCGTTATCAGGCCCATACGTGACAACTATGCCCCAGTTCACATGTACCTAACCTTACACATGCAGCAGTCAGAAAGACCCCAAATGTACCCCACCAACAGGATAAAGGGTCCAAATATTGGACATCTGCAGCCAGGCTGAAGAAACCACAGCCCAATTCAGAAGCATACTGCACAGTCAGAGGTGATGTATGCCTGATGTACAAGGCCATGTCCAATCCAGAATGAATGGACATGCTCCACTGCAGAAACCCCAAATCCAGCAGACACACCACAGTGAGATATCTGAACCTCTACACATAGATTAATAGGATGTGCTGGATGGACAGATCCATAACCCAGAGGCTCAGGACACTCTGGAACAGAATCCCAGTCCATGATAGGCTGAGCTCCACACACAAACTCAACAAGAGAAATCCGTTGAAGTGCATGTGAGATAGTAGGTGTACACTGGGGGCCATCCCTGTGTCACATTTAGGAAAGTAAACCCTACATGGGCATAATATGCACATTGCAAGGGGTGTTGAGACCCACACACAGTCTGTCCATGCTCAAACAAGGCCAGGGCAGATAGCCTAGTATGAACCTATGAACCTATGATGATACAAATTGTGCAGGACACAAAGGATTATTACACAGCTGTCCTACCTGATGGTAGGAACCATGGTGATAATCCACAGATATGCTCTGCAGCACTCTAATATCACAAACAATACACCAAACCCACACACATTTCCAACATCCTACCTAACAGATTCTTTGCAAACTCCCCACCAGCACCTGACTGCCAAATATCTATCCCAGGAGAGTGCTGGCCCCCTGACATTGCAGATGCTGAGGTAACAGCCAGCATCCACAAAGCACAGCACACAGCATCAATGGTACCAGATGGTGTCCTGGGTTGTGTCCAACAAGTACTGTAAGAAGAATGAAACAGAAAATAGCATTACTGTGCACTATCAGTCCTACCACAGGATATGTAACCAAAGAGCAGATATACAGCAACAGTGGTCCCACACCACAAAGGGGGTGCCTGAATGGATACCGCAAACTATCACCCCTCAACCCCGAATATCTAGGTTGGCAAAGTAATGGAGAGGATGATCATGGATCCCATGAATAACGAGATTGGGTACCCACAGACATTGGACCCTACCCAGTGTGGCTGTCATAGGGCAGATCCTGCCCCGTACACATGTCTGACTCATGTGAAACATGCACCAACCCAGTGATGTGGGGAATGTTGATCACACAGCCTATCTGGACCTTGCTAAACCCTTCCATACAATACCCTAGTTGGCGGTACAGATAAGCTCACCAGCCTAACTATAAACCCCTATGCAAGTAGATCGGTTGCAAACCAGCTCAAGGACAGAACTGACCTGGCAGACATGCTGTAGCCATGGCAGACTACAAATCAGGTACAACTGGCATCTCACAAGGCATGGTCCTGGGACCCCTCTTGTATGCTATATATGTCACATAGGTACAGGCCAACATGGAAGGACTCTGTCTGAACAGGTTTGCAGAGGACTACAAACTGGCCACCATATCGGACCCTCCAGCTGACGCAAGCAACCTACAAAAGGCACACATAGAAACACACAAGTGGTGCCACAGCCATGTCAACAAGCGAAATGCAGAATAGTGTATAGTCAACCCCTGTGGAAACACAGTACATGGTCAGAAATTACCACATAGGTGTTAACCCAGTAAGTACATCAGGAGCAATAGGAGACCTGGGGACACAAGGTGATAGATATCGTGCATGTGACAACCATGTGTCTGTACTGGTTACAGAAACATACCATATACCCACCTAATCATGAAGGTAAGCACAGCTTGGTTAGGGTAGGTCAATGTGCCTCTCCAGTCATCCATCAGCAGCCTCACAATTGTGTACAATGGCCCTTCAGGGATGTACCGTAGTAGACACCAGCAGCAACTGGAAAGACCACACAAATACCCCACCAGGAGGATTGCAGAGCTGTAACAGATGCCATGTGTTGCCTGAGTAAAGAAACTGCAGCTCCACAAAGTGCCATACTGCCTGGCTGGAGGTGAACTGTGCCTGATGTATAGAGTCATGACCAACCTGGTATCAATGGACATTTGGCACCATGTAAACACTGAATGCTGGTGACCTATGCAGCTGACAGGCCTGAACCCCAGCACAGACATAAACAGGACATGCTGTACTGATTGGTCCATATCCCAGAAGCTCACTCCACTCACGACTAAACTCCCACTACAGGATATCCAGGGAGTCCCTCAGTGACTGTCATCCAGTGGAATCATGATGACTGGATGGGAGATGGTAGGTGTACCCTGGATATCACCTGTATGTCACGGGTAGACAGAGGCACAGCACACTAACCATGACATATGTCATGGCAAACACCAGTAAATGTGTGTTGAAGGACAAACACTCTCTGACTAGCATTACAAATGGACTAGGGCACATGGCCATTGTTTGTCACTGTCCACACAAGTTATGGAATACATTAACAATGTTGGACAATCATGTACTAAGCTGTCCATATCTGAACAAAATGCAACATGGTCATATCTGCACAACTGGCCCTCAACCAGTCTGGTGTGTTCACTATAAACATTACAAGCACTGATAGGACTGAAACCGATTATACTGTCCACCACAGTGAAAGTTTTGCACCAGTACACTATGCAACAATACAACTGTTTGGTCAGCAGGAAAGGATGATGACAACTGTATGCAAACTATCCCATGGCGACCCTGCAGGTACAGCATAATGCCTGTTAGGTTCAGACACACAGCAGTTGGGCAGTAAGAACACAACCTGATGTCCAACACTCAACTGTACATGTGATATATAGATGGCGTCCACACACAAACAGAAATGTGGTGGTCCACAGATCCAAACATAAGGAAAGGACACACTGGGCATGCTCGCACACTTAGATAAATGAGATGTGGCAGTCAAGAAGACATACAAACTGTGAACTGGGCATGCTCACCCACTTAGGCCATGTCACAGTTCAGCAGTTGCACACACATATCTGGCATTTCTATGTGTTAACACAGGAACCTCCCACAATACAGACATCTGCCCAGTGCACACAGTGAAGTTACAACAGAGACATAAGTAAAGTACTGGATCCCACTCATATGCAAACATCTCCTACAGTACACACATTGTTTATAGAGATAGGGAAGGCTATGGCAATAAAGACCCACAAACAGTATATGAGCAACAGATACTTGCATCTGACAGGTAAACATATGGCCGTAGAGTGCAATACCTGACTGTTGTCCCTAGGGAATACAGAAGGCTATCCACAGTGTATTTGGCATCTGCCTCCACAGTACAGTAGGCCACTGTGCCTGTGCAAAGTTAATGCATATATATGCTCTCCCCCTTACTGATGGATAGTAACAGATGTACATACCTCTTCATCCATAATGATGTCAGCACACTATACATATGTCAGGAGCAGACATTATACCCAGTAATGTGAATAGCGCGCTCCGCTACTGCGTCTCTAACAAGTGTCATAACATAGTTAGGTAGGGGTTTGAATCCTGCAAGTGCCGAGTGTGTGGGAGAGTAGTGTGTGCAATTCCATGTGTATGACAAAATGTCCCTTTTGGCAACTATTACTACACAAAACATGCTGCATATTCCACTGTCTAAACACTGATGATGTCAGCACCCTATAAGTACAGCAGGAGAAAGCAATCCCCCCAGTAATATAACTAGTGCGCTCTGCTAATGTGTCTCTCACTAGTGTCATAGCATAGTTAGGTAGGGGTTTGAATCCTGCAAGTGCCCAGTGTGTGTGTGACTGTGTGTGGGGTAGTAGTGTGTGCAATTCCATGTGTATGAGAAATGTCCCTTTTGGCAACTATTACTACACAAAACATGCTGCATATTCCACTGTCTAAACACTGATGATGTCAGCACCCTATAAGTACAGCAGGAGAAAGCAATCCCCCCAGTAATATAACTACTGCTAATGTGTCTCTCACTAGTGTCATAGCATAGTTAGGTAGGGGTTTGAATCCTGCAAGTGCCCAGTGTGTGTGTGACTGTGTGTGGGGTAGTAGTGTGTGCAATTCCATGTGTATGAGAAATGTCCCTTTTGGCAACTATTACTACACAAAACATGCTGCATATTCCACTGTCTAAACACTGATGATGTCAGCACCCTATAAGTACAGCAGGAGAAAGCAATCCCCCAGTAATGCAACTAGCGCGCTCTGCTAATGCGTCTCTCACTAGTGTCATAACATAGTTAAGTAGGGTTTGAATCCTGCAAGTGCCCTGTGTGTGGGGAGTAGTGTATGCAATTCCATGTGTATGAGCAATGCCCCTTTTGGCAACTATTACTACACAAAACATGCTGCATATTCCACTGTCTAAACACTGATGATGTCAGCACCCTATAAGTACAGCAGGAGAAAGCAATCCCCCCAGTAATGCTACTAGCGCACTCTGCTAATGCATCTCTCACTAGTGTCATAACATAGTTAGGTAGCGGTTTGAATCCTGCAAGTGCCCTGTGTGTGGGGGAGTAATGTGTGCAATTCCATGTGTATGAGAAATGTTCCTTTTGGGAACTATTACTACACAAAACATGCTGCATATTGCACTGTCTAAACACTGATGATGTCAGCACCCTATAAATACAGCAGGAGAAAGCAATCCCCCCATTAATGCAACTAGCACGCTCTGCTAATGCATCTTTCATGAGTGTCATAACATAGGTAGGGGTTTGAATCCTGCAAGTGCCCAGTGTGTGTGTAGAAGAGTAGTGTGTGTAATTCCATGTGTATGAAAAATATCCCTTTTGGCAACTATTACTACACAACACATGCTGCATATTCCACTGTCTAAATACTGATGATGTCAGCACCCTATAAGTACAGCAGGAGAAAGCAATCCTCCCAGTAATGCAAATAATACACTCTGCTACTGTGACTCTCACAAGTGATCTAACATAGTTAGGTAGGGGTTTGTATCCTACAAATGCCATGTGTATTTTTGTCACACAGTTTGTCCATGTGTGTGGGTATTGTTCCCAATATTGCACGACAAGCATTATATCAGTAATGTCAATGCACACATGAGGTATGTGTGTGCCACCTACACATGTACCTGTGCACTGCAAGAGTTCCCATGTCCAAAGCCTGCCTCATGTGAATACATGGAATATGCATCAGACAACTGTATGACTGTGGTGTTCTGTGCAGGGGCTGCATGTGGTATGTGACTATACAGTGTGGGTTGTAGATGGTGTCATCCCACCAGCGAGGGATACATGATTGGTCTGGAGCATATAGTCCACATGTTGGTGATGAACAGGTGCAGCATGTTGTCACCACTTGTGGGAGTAGTAACAAGTTGTTCCATAGCAATGCAGGGAATGAATGATAAGAAACCTTCAGATAGGGTCTTGCAGCTAGAATAATGCTCACACTGTATGTTTGGGTAGTTGCAGTACAACCATATAATGGTGTGTGTAGAGACAGCCATATTACCAGTGTTGTCAGGAAGGCCAAGTGGGTTTCCTGGGTATGGGAGTGTGGTGTGTGCCAGGCTATGAACCTGAAGGCAGTCTAACCCACTGTGTGTTGCACATGGGGAGGCTCTGATGCTTTGTGCAGTGCCACCAACCTGGGTGTGTGTGTATCTGAGGTGCCTTTGGATACATCCCCCCTGTTCTGTTTTGGTGCATGTGTAGGGGATGACACGCATGGTATCAGGAATGATCTGGCACTGATGGTGTGCACCTGGGAGCCTTGTACCAGGAGTCTGTTACTGCACAGATATTGCTGTACCCCATATGAAGTACAGTTTCCACTGCATGCATCTTGGGGTTTACACTGCTGCTGTTGAGTAGCATTGCTATTAGTGTCCCATCCCATGTGATACCTGTGTAGGTGGCTATGTAATGTCAGCCTTGCATACAAAGGCACTATGTGTGTAGCAACAGCCTCTGCCAATATACAATGGCCCATGGGTGACAGGTGCAAGCAGTCCCAAGCAAAGCAATGTGGCATGTCCAGCATGTAATCCCACACTGATAGGCATCGGATCCCCTTTGGATGTCACTGAAAGATAAGTTAAGTGCAGAAACCGATGATCCTGTCTACATATTGTGGCAGTATTCATGGTGAGGGTGAGATGCTACTCAAGGCCAGGGTCATACCAGCCTGTGCCACAAGCTCAGAGAGCCCCTCTATGTCCCCTAACATGTAGTCCAGGGAGGTGTGTCAGAGGTCATACACACTGGCACAGACAATGACTGAGTCATACTTCTACATGCCTTGGAGTGACCGCTTTGCTTGTGTTATGTGGTGGATCATAGTGCCCGACGGGCAGCTCAGCGTGACCGTCACCTTGTTCAGCCTGGGAGCAGGACCACCGTGTACGTGACAATAGAGGTACCTCATACAACCATAGCAGGTGTGTTGTCTAGCCGTATGGCCTGACACTGTTTGGCACACAGGCTTTGTGAGCTATGTGTTGCATGTGCTCTGCTCTGGCGTAATGTTTGCTTGTGTGTCTGCTTTGTACGTGTCAGCTGCTCAGGCAGGATGCTATTCTGAGAGCTCAATAATGTACCTGTGTGTGTCTGTGTTTGGATTGTGGTCGTGGCAGGTCTATGGGAGACTGGCACTGTATTCACTGTAGTATCCCACTTCACCTGACAGGGAATGACAGTGCTGTGTAAACAGAGCTTAGCCCCCAGTTTGGCTATGTGGTTGCATCTCTCACATGTGTTGTACATGTATGGGAAGGGGAGAGGGTTGTCTGTGTACATGAGGCAGCTGTAACATTGCCACGAGACTCACAGATTCACCAGCTTGACCTGAGAGTAGATCGACAGGTGATCTTTGCACATGCTACCATAGCATTGTGACTCCCATACTAAGTAATGACACATAGGGCCAATGGGGAACAAGGTACTCAAGGTGACTATGTGAGGGTGTAGTGCTCCTGATTTGTTAGTGCTGGCATATATGAATGCTTTCTTGAGCAAATGTGAGGTAAGTCATATGCTATGTGTTACAGGCGAGCTATATGCAAACAGGACAAACAGTGACGTTCTGTCAAGTGACACATGGACAGCAGTACAGTAAGCAACACAGATGTCACTAGGGATCCACAGAGGCACTGTATATCTGCACTGCAGGTGGAATCAGTGTTTCAGGAACATAACAGGCAAACATGCATACAAACAAAGCTACAGTCAGCAGGCCTGTATGTAGACTATGCTACAACAAACAAGGTGTATGACTTCCAGTATGTAACAGTACATATATGCAGGCACTCTAAGCCAGTACCCAGACATTCCCAGGTCAGACGGGCTGGGTCCAGCTGCACCCCCCACAAGTGTATAGACCACGTACCTTCGTAATGTTGAATAACTGGCCTGATACCCAAGTGCTCATACCTGTAATAATACACATGTCAAATAACAGACACTGGACCCTCACTCAGCAGTTCCAGACTTAGTATGATGTATGCTACCTGTCCTGGCACCACAGTATCCTTGACATGTATGGACAATCTCCTTCCTGTCATAGTTAGTTCTGTGTGTTGGTGCAGTTATGCATGGTATGAGGTGTGACCTTGTAGTGCTAGTGTGCTCTTGTGAGCCTTGAACCTGTTGTGTAGTACTGCACAGATGTCAACATCCTGAAACATCTGCATTGCAGAGTCGTGTGTGGACAGCATGCAACTCGCAGTTGACATGGCCATGATTGAGTATCAATATGTACATTGTTGTATCCCCTGTGCTACCTATGTAGGTGGCCATCCCTTCACAGCCTCACCACCAGTATGCAAAGATGTGCAGACAGAACACTGTGGTAATTACTATGGGTGTACAAAACAATACAATGACATTCATACTGTAACTGCATCAGGCATGCTGGTATATACCCACAATGCTATAATTACACTGTACTGTTGTCAACATCATACTATTACAATATGTCTATGTAGTCACCCTGTGCATCAGCACCATGTTAACCTGTTCCTGCACTGATTTTACAGATTGCAGGAGGTGGCACAGTTTCATCATATGCACAGGGTGTGTACCTGGTATGCCTGAGTCTGCCACTGATACAACCAATTGACATGTCTGTGTGTGTGTGTTGGTGAGGGACAGCAGTACAAGATGGGGCAATGTTGATGCAGTGTGTGCGTGTATGCGGTCGCCCTAGGTGTTATCACTTTGCATGTGTGTATGAATGCACACAGTCCCACCTCATGGCTGCCATATACAGGTGTTTGTTGACAGCCACAGACTGTACCTGCCAGGTCATACAGATCACTGTCTGTGGCCACGGACATGGTACCTGTGCCTGGCAGGCGTGCTACGGACCGTATCAGGTACCAAGCCAGACTGGGTACTGTCATCAGAAGCAGGTGTTTGTTGACTGGAGACAGGTCCCTGTTGGGACTGTCCAGCACCACATGCACGTGGTCTCCTGGGGCAGTCCAATGACAGCACAGACCCAGCATTGCTGGGGCTGCTGCTGGCACTATGTGAGTGGCCGCGGCCCTGTTGTCGTCCGTGACGGCTGCCAGCTGCTGTTGTTGCTGGCATACGGTCACGTCGACGCCTCAACCATCCATCATTGCCCTGGCTCATGGACATATAGTTGTGCAACAGATCTAATGTGTTCCCCCAAAGTCTGTCAATGACCTCGGTGAAGTTGCGGATGGCAGCCGCAACATCACGCATACTGTCACTCATGGCTGTGCGACATGCTCTCAGCTCCCTCAGACCCTGTCTGGTGTACCGTTCCATACGTGACTGTGCCTGCATTACAGTCTGAAACATAGCTGGTGTTGAAAGACCTCTGTGGGCACGTCTGACAGGGGCAGTACACCCACGGATGCTCCCACCAGAACCCATGGATGTCTGCCTGTGTGGTACTGTGTCAGGGCCCTGGCCATGGCTGCAGTGTGGGGATGCATGTGCCACCGGTACCACATTACCCTGGTCAATGCCCACTGTATCCTGTCCATCACCTAGGGACATTGGTGGCAAAGGATGTATTGGCAGGATGACTGTGTGCATTGATGGGGTCGACAGCTGTGTAGTGTCAATTGGCTGACCAATGATGGACCCTGGCACACCTACCTGTGCCATTACACAGGTATCATCATCACTAACCACAGCAGCTGATTCAGGTTCCTTGCTGCATGACACCAGAGCAGCACCAGAACCTGTGGGAGTAAGACAGGAAACACAGTTTACAATGTGTACACAATGCCACCACTGATGCACACATGCGCACATGCACACATGCACACATGAATACATGCACACATGGGCACATGCACACATGCACACATGCGCACATGGGCACATGCGCACATGCACACATGCACGCATGCACACATGCACACATGCACACACCTCAGTATATGAGATATCAACCCACAGACACAAACACACCTGCAATCAAACACATAGCACTACTGCTTCAGCCTATTATTACTATTAGTATACAGAGTAGTGAAGGTAATGGTATTACACACTCACCAGCATGGATAGGCTGCCTTGCTGTTACACCAGAGGGACCTGCGGAAAAGAGAAATTTATCGTCAGTGGGCACAACTGTGCCATTGATACTGTGGGCATGATACAGTTCAGTAGTGCAACAGTTAGCTTCCACAGGTGTACTGCAGATAATGAGGTTATCAGTAATGCACAATAATTAACAAGATTACAGCTACAAATTGAGGACACACCCCACACATGCATAACCTAACAGTGTACAGAATGGTCAACTATACACATGGCATGTTACCTGAACGCTCTGTGTCCTGCTGCTGTGTGGCTCCAGCCTCCATCATTACACATGTATGTTGTTGTTGCTGCTGTGCTGGAGCCACAACACTCAGGAGTAGTCCCTCTAGTCTGGTGAGGGTGGATGTCTAGCCACCCCACCACCTGTGGCAAGCTGCTGCCTGTGGATATCCGACACATGCTGATGGACATTTCTAATTAAATCACTGCAGTGATGGTGTACCTGCTCATATGTCTGGTTATGTGTGCCTATGTCATTTACCTGACGGACCAGGTCTTGCCACAGTGCAGCCCTCTCCTGCTGGTTCTGACTGGTGCGGGAAAAGAGTACAGTGAAATCCCGCACCAGGCTCTGGTGTATCTCCTCCTCCTCTGCAGCGGAGTAGACTGGGTTCCGCTGGTGAACCATGGCCCTGAAAAGGAGAAGGGAAATATGTCAGCAATATCTGTCAGCAGACTATAGCACACATAATACACATAATACTTGACTGCAGTGATATAACTTAGGCACCATATATAGCATCTGTCTGTCTATTGGGGGATACACATGTACATGACCAGATATCAGTGCTCATCCGACAGCTGTGCAACAGTACCTGGCACACTCCATACAACAGACTAGTATACTGCAGCAGTCAATGCACTGGTTCAGGTACAATACACAACCTCACACTGGGGGTTTGAATCAAGGTACTGTATGGGGAACATTATCAGCCCATGCACTGCACACAATGCACGTTACATATTTCACTGGTAATGCGCACTGTTCTTACTTGCCAAAACCCTACCTACACCACAGTGACATACAGGGTAACACAGCACAACATATGGCAATGTAGTATGTGTTGATCGCAATACCCCACACACCTGTCTCTGGCCTCACACCAAGGACACACACTACCATGGCAGACAGACAGTCATGGTGAGCAATCACACGAGTACACAACATGCACCCAGTCACTAGCACACTCATTCCACCTCACATATTCCATTTGCAATGTGTTCATGGGTGTGCATTGTGTCCTAGTTAGGTAGTGTGCTTTTGGCCCTGGGCCTACAGCGGCATACTGTTATGCTACCCTGCCCCTTGTGACACGTGTTATGATCGTACCTGCTCCTTACAAACAGTTAAACAGGGTGACTCATATGGCATATTACCTATCAGCATAACATTCAGCAGGGGTATGTCTGACATCTACTCATGGGGAGCCTTGCTTCTTAATTCTGTGTGGTCTACTACAGGGTATGTCATATCTGTGGGTAGGGTCCCGTACCTCCACCATGTGCTCTGTACTGCAGTGACAAGGACGACAGACATAGGTAATTAGTGTTGTGGATGTTACAGGTGTTACCATGGTTGGTAGACAACTGTCATGGGTGTGACCAAACTATGTATATCCAGCAGTGGTAACCTCTATGTAGGTAGTCTGTGGGCGCTCTGTGGTGTTTGAGTGCATTGACACAGTTACTTGCATATGTCTGTGTCCTTCACCATATCTGTAGGTGTCATGGGAGGTACATACCGTGTAGGACATTGTGGGGTGTGGAGGGGTACAGTGACCTACATGTCCACAGCTGACACACCATGTCCCTGACACATTCCATGTACAGGTATTACAGGACAAGTGTGCCACTGTGTATATCGATGTGGAGCCTATTGTACACTTGTTGACCCTGTTCCCCCCTGACACATGCAGTGGTGGGCAGGCATGTACATATGTGGTGGTTACTGGTGTCAGTGTTTTCGAATGGGGTATGGTACTCCAGTATCCATACTGG
Source organism: Protopterus annectens (assembly GCF_019279795.1). Classification (NCBI taxonomy): domain Eukaryota; kingdom Metazoa; phylum Chordata; order Ceratodontiformes; family Protopteridae; genus Protopterus; species Protopterus annectens. The sequence goes on from NC_056730.1 coordinate 109,669,359, forward strand.
TGTTCACTCCATGCCTGTGACACCAGGCACCTGTAGCAAGACATCTGCACACATGTGCCTCACACAGTCTATATATATATATATATATATATATATATATATATATATATATATATATATAATATATATATGTGTGTATATATGTATTTATATATTTATATCTGTATATGGATATATATCTGTATATATGTTTATATAATATGTATATATAGATGTAGATATATACATATAGATGTGGGGAGAGAGAGGGAGAGAGTGAGAGAGAGACACAGGGTGAGTGTGAGTGTGAGGGGGTGGGACAGAGAGTGAGAGATAGTCATATACAGACATATCTGTTGTCAGTCAGATCTATCTGTATATGTATAAGTCTCTACAGATATCTATATATGTATGTGTGTATTACATATATCTGTACGTACATATTCTACCAATCTCGATGTCTGTGCAGTAAGTGAGAACATGGTTCAAGGCTCCTGAGAGCACACCAGCAGTACCAGTCTATACCCCGTATAATGCATTTTGGCCCCAGGACTCGGGACAAAACAAAAAGGGAGGGGGTGTGTCCATATTCATGGAGGACACACACACCTCCAGATTAGTGGCAACACATGAAGCATCACAGACCATCCTGGTGCAGATAACCATAGGCAAACCTGCTATACAACTGGTAGCATGTTAGAGACCACCCTCCCAATCTCAGGGACCACAGTCAGCCTTCCTGTAGACATTGGAGGATATGAATGTCTCACCACATACCATCATATTGGGATACTGTGACTACCCTAACATACACTGGGTGCATTATTCTACCCCAAACACCCTAGCCCAAAGGTTCCCGGAATTCACTATGTCAAATGCAATGGAACAGCTAGTCACCTCTCCCACAACAGGAGATAATATACTAGACCTGATCATCACAAACATTGGGACAATGTGCTACACATTGGAAGTATACCCCTCACTAGTCACATCTGCCCACAGACTAATCCCCCTGGATATACATATCCCACCTCCCCCACAACACAAAAGACTACAGTGGGAAACCTCTCACATGCCGACTTTACACGTCTTATAACTGAGTTGGTATCCTTAATGCCCACTGGGCCAGTGTAATCCACTTCCCACAATGCAGACACCTTCACATATGCTTCTACAGACATCTCCAAGAATGCATGGATCATGCAATCACAAATGAAACCATGACCCTCTCCACCAAGGGCAGGTGTCCTGTCTGGTGGACCCCAGCATTGAACAAATTGTATAACAACAGAAGGTAGCTACTGCATGGCAGAGCATACTTCCATAGAGCTACAGCATCTCTCATCAGCAGTAATAGAAAGATATGTTTTGTCATACAAACATGCAAGGCCAACAATGAGAGGGACATCACTATGGTCACTACAGATAACCACAAGGCCTTCCTCTGCTATGTTACACACCAGGGTGGGAACCCTCAGTTGTGTTCACAGTTAGTTCACAGTGACATACGCTACACTGAACACACAGATAATGCCAACAGTCTGGCAGACAGGTTCAGTGCAGGTTTCTCCCCTCCCTTACCCACACATGTGGAATTACTTATCCCAGCTGACTGTAACCTCCCTGTCATCTCAGATGTCCAGCTGGGAACCACCCTCAGCGGAGCTGTAAACACAGCATCAATGGGACCCAACGGTATTGCAGGTTGCATGCTACGTGAACTGCAAGAGGAGCTACACATGCACATTACATGCTATTCAGCCATAGCCTTACTACAGCATATGTACCTGGACACTGGCATACAGCAACAGTAGTCCCACTCCACACAGGAGGCACCTCTACAGACCCTGGTAACTACTGCCCCATAAGCTTAACCAGCCTAGTCTGCAACACTATGGAAGGGATCATTATGGTACCCATACACAGAGACATTGGGGACTTAGACACTTGATCCCACCCGGTTTGGTTTGTAGAGGGCATATCCTGCCTTATGAACCTGGTTGACCTCTTCAAATCAGTCACTACAGCCATTGCTGAGGGCACAGCAGTCCATACAGCCTACCTGGACTTGCCTTCAGCATTTGACACAATACCGCACTCTGCCATCATAGACATGATCAACAGCTGACATGTAACTCCATATGTCACATGATGAGTTGCAAACCAGCTAACGGATAGAAACCCTATAGTCAACCTCACTGGTGCCATGTCAGACTCAGAGCCAGTCACATGTGGTATCCCACAGGGCTCTGTCCAGGGACTGCTCATGTTCGGCATATCATTCTCAGATGTGAAAGCAGACATGGAAGGGTAGTGGCTGACAATGTTCACAGATGACTGCATACTAGGCGCCATAGGCGATAGACCTGCTGACACATACATCCTACTGACAGGCCTCACAGACACCAACAACTGGTGCCAGAGTCATGGCCTGACACTGCATGCCACGTAATGTATACTCATACCCTTTTGGATGGACAAGGTACCTACATATTATCACACAGACAATAACCCACTGAGTACAGACAAAGTAATCGGAGACCTGGTGACACTGTGCAATGCTGACCTCTCATTTGACACCCACGTTGCCAAAGTGGTTGGATGGACTTCCTACCTTGCCCACCTTATCATGAAGGGATTCACATCCACATCAAAAGGGGTCATTGTACCCCTATACTCCTCCCTTACCAGGCCCATGACTGTGTACTATGTCCCATTTGGTATGTACCTCACCTTGCACTTGCAACAGCTAGGGGGACCCCATGAGTACATCACCAGGAGGATCAAGGGTCTGCAACAACTGTCATATGCTGCCACAGTAACGTAACTCATGCTCTATTCCATAGCATACTGCCTACGTAGGGGTGATCTGTGCCTGATGTAGTAGGACATGTCCAATCTGGTATTGATGGACATGTTCCACCTCATACAATCCAAATCCATCAGAAGCACGACAGCTATGGATTTAAACCTCAGCACACGTATGAATAGGACATACTGTAGGGACAGATCCATCACTAAGAGGCTTCCCATACTGTGGAACAGGATCCCAGTTCATGTTAGGCAGAGACCCTCACTGACACTGTTCATGTGCATTCTTGACAAGTGGATGGGAGATCATAGGTTTACAGCAGAGGTCTTTTCTGTGTCACTACTAGACAGAGGCACAGTAAACTAATGCTGTTATGTAGGGGGGTCTTCACTGTGTCACTATTATACAGAGGCGCAAGTTTCTAAATCTATTCTATACACTGTCTGCAGATAGCCTAGTACTAAACTATGCCACTGTAAAACTATATCTGTCTATGTATTTCTACATCCCTCTCTATCTATGTATACACATATGCCTAAACTATGCCACTGTAAAACTATATCTGTCTATGTATTTCTACATCCCTCTCTATCTATGTATACACATATGCATATTATATATATATATATATATCTATGTATGTATATATATATATATATATATATATATATACATACATATCTCGATATACATATGTATACACGTTTTATATATATATCTATATCTATATCTATATCTATATATATATATATATATATATAGATATATACTCCTTTTTAGTTCCACATATGTATACACACAGTAACGTACTGCTGGACATCCATTACTGTACAACCTACTTGTACATTGCACTACAACCTATATTGCTATGTGCACATAGCTACTGTCACATACATATGTATGTGGAGCCTTCAGTGACAGTTTCAGTATGTCCCCGTCCCTATGCACATCCTCATATACATAGATACAGACCAATAACACAACTGGAAGGGTTCACAGTATGTAGAGTATTATAGTAGTACTTTACATTACCTGTGTTTGTTGCAGCTGTTTGTGTAGGCTTGCAGTTGCTTGGCCTGCTGTCAGCCTCTTTGCTTTGTTGTTTCAGGTATTTTTTTCTTTCTCTTTCTTTCTTTCTGTCTTTCTTTCTTTCTTTCTTTCCTTTTTTTTTTTTCTCTCTCTCTCTCCCTCCACCTCCAGCAGGTGCAATGACAGTATTGCATGTGTGGACTGGGAGTACAGGATGCTTTTGTAGGTATCTGCACATGTCCATGTGATGGCCGCTGCATCAATTGTTAGAAAGCATATACTAATTGCATGCAGCCTGTTGTGTAGTGATTGCAGTTCTCACTGTGATTACAGGCCTGTGCTATAAAAAGGTCTGTTAGGTAGGCATAGCCCTTTCAGATTATCAGGGTGGGGACCATGCTGGTTTGCTGTGGACACTGTTCTGTGAGTGTAAGGGTTGGTATGTCTCTCATATTTCAGGCTGTGTTGTAGACACTGCAATGCATGTTGTTCTGTAAGCTGAGTATTCCTTCCTCCAGTGTCCTGTTCTCCGTGTGTATGTAAGCTGACACCTACAACTTGTAATACTGTGCATATGGGTGTGTGCTTTCCTCTGAGGATTGTGGTGTAACTGGTATATAGCAGTGGCTCTTGCAATATGTTGCTATGGCTTCAATATTTGGCCTTTACATTCACTCCTTGTATGCCTGCTAGGTGTCTTTCCTGTAATGTGTTGCTATGGCTTTCCTATTTTCCATTTATATTCACAGCTTGTAATGCTTGCTAAATCTGTTTGGGCAGCAATTCCCTATGTGTTTGTTGTGGTAGGGTGTTACTGCATGCAGTATGGTCTGGCCATGGTGTGGGCCTTGACACTTACAGGGGTATTTGATCATGATGCTGAGCAGGCCTCAGATACTGTCTGGTGCATGTTTTATCAGCCTCATGGAATGGTACATAGCAGTGGGTTACTCCAGTGACATATTCTGATACTCTGCAGTTGTGACTGTGGGTTATTTCAAGCATATGTATTAGTACATCATTTGTGCCGTGCAGGTGGTGCATACCTTCAGTCAGTCATAGTTGCCATTGCATGTGTACTTACACCTTTCTGCCTACTGTTAGTACATTTGACAGGGTGTCAGTGGGGCACAGTTGACATTTGTTTTCACATCAGGGACATCCCTGTAACTCAGTCACAGTTGCTATGTCTGAACTCTTAACTATTCAACTATGGCAGTGTTTATCCTGCTCTGAGTATGTGTGTGGCTTGCCAGATGCTACTGTGATATTATTACCTAGTAGCTACCAACTAGCATGACTGTTTCTCAGCACACAGTACCATTTTACAAATCCACTAGATTAAACAGTAAATATACATGACATGCTTTGTGTACTAGACTTGTATATTCCCTTTACATTAATTCCTACTATTTTATGATATATTTCTTAAAGCACAATGTTTTTGTATAGCACTCATGGCTTAGTGGTAAGTCATGCAGACTAGTGTTTCCAAGGTCCTGGACTCGAGACTGAGGGAGATATTTTATTTTGTTGCTGAGAAAACTACAGGCCTTGTCATTCAGAGTGACTAAGGCACTTTTAAGCAGTTGTAAGCAGGTTAGCGCTGGTTTGCGCAGAGGTCACGCATGCGCACTGCTGCTTAGCTTCGTGCACACCTGCTTACTACTGCTTAAAAGTGCTTACTGTCGCTCACACCCACACTATTTTCTTTGAAAGAAAAGAAAATGGGGAGATAGGAAAGTGGTGAAAAAGGGGTCACAAAGAGGGTAGGACAGTAGGGAAACAAGCTCGGGTTTTGCAGGAGGGATGTAAGAAAGGCCCATAGCTGCCCATTTCTTCATCAGCAACAGCTGTGCATATGTTTGTAATTTGGTGTGAAATTTGAAACCTTCCACCCCTGAGAGAGGTGTGAGGACAACAATAATACTTGTTGTACAGCCAATTGTAATTGCCAGTTTACATGTCCAGCAGACATGTGTGCAAAATGGGCAGCTATGTATGGGGCGTAATTTTTTTGTGGGTACAGAGTGCCCTTTTTTTTTTTTCAGGTGAGAGTGGTATGTCAGGTACAGGAAGTCGGTATAGCTGGGGAGGTAGGTAGGGGTGGTTAACAGACAAGACAAACAAGATGCATACAGGGGCGGTGTATGACACATGTGGGGGGGTTACCCAATTGACGAGGACGGATGTTTGGATATCTCGAGCCCATGAGCCCACAGATGGCAACAGTGGAACTGAGATCCCCACCCATGGGCAGTTGCCACTGTGCCTTCACTGCCCAGGATGGGGCTGTGCTGGGGGCTGTGTAGGCCAGGCAGCAGGCACACCCGTGAGTTGTGCCACCCATGCCTCAAGCTGGCGTAGGGGCCCAAGCACAGCATGCCGGATCTCCCTACGCACCACAGCCTGGACACTACGGAGGGTGAGTGGATGTTCTCCTCCGGCCACACTTGCAGAGGGGGGATGAGCCCCATCCCCTGCAGTGTTTCCACCTGCAGGTGGCACAGGGCCACAGGAGGAGGGTCCGGCCTGGGCACTACTGCCAGGTGCACTCGCCAGCTAAGGTGGGAGAGATGGGTCCGCTGGAACCCGCCTTCCCTGTCGTCCTATGTTTTGCATTATGTTATGACAGTTTGGGTTAGTGACGTACAATACCATTCACAATTAGTTGTAACAGCATGCATTAGTATTCCCATTAACCAAACACCCATAAATTCAAGCCATTGAACAGCAAGCATAACACATGCATAATTTGAACAGCAATACACAATCCAACAACATGCTGGGTTGATTGGTGGCAACAGGCCATTAGGTTTGGATGTATGAACAGGGCAGATGCATCAACATACATGCAAATATGTATGAACCAACAGGACAAATGTCCGGGGATGTTAATTGTGAATGCATATACCCATTTCATGTGGAATGGATTATTTGTGGTTATAGGGTAGGGTGAAGAAATATTTAATTAACAACTTCAAATACCTATACATATGCTGTACATTTCTACTAGCTGCAGATATATACACACTACAGGTCTGCCTACAGTTTCCTATACGATAACTACTTCAGGTTGGTGATAGGAATGTTACTGCTACATCAATATACATTTCATATTTATTCATACACATTCATATCTGGCTCTGTTCAGCTACATCATCCTGCTACATTTGCTTTATATAGCTATAGACAACTGTGGATGTTTGTTATTTCAGACAACCATACTATCCGCATATTGCAGACTGAGAGCAACATGTCCAGAGTTTGGGACACACATTCCAGCTTCAGTCCTGCTTTCAACACATGTTGCTGTTTGGTTCTGCCTGTCACATTCATTTCATTCTGTACTGACTGCAGTATACTTTATTCAGGAGTTAGTACTACTTTATTGGTGGATTCATACCTCTTTCTTGCACTCTCTCACTTGTTTTATTTTTACATTTCAGGATGTTACTTAATTCTAGGCTTTATTGACATGTTTTACCTTTAGTTATAACAATCCTTTCCAACAGTCTCACTTATGTCATGTTTCAGAATTTCAACAGGGATATATTTCACACATGTGTTTTACTCAGCTTCTGCAGCTGTACTTTTCTGCCTGCTGCAGGTTGTGTACTATTATATTACAGGAGGGACATCTTTATTTCAGACTTGTTTCATTTTTATGTATGGATTACAGACTGCATCACACTTTTGTAATCAAGCAATACTTGCAAACTCTCTTACACTGTTACTTGCACATTTTATTAATTAGTGACTACACTGCACTCTTTTGCTAACTGTCATACTTATATATTTATTTACAGTTACAGGGAGAGAATTACTGCCCTGCCTGGTGGCGCAACCGCACCAGCCTATCGGCATAGGCTCGACGGTTCATGGAATGGACACCTGCAACTGTAATATAAATGAAGTAATATTGGAATACACATCTCCATAATATCAGCTAGGTTAATTTCTTATATAAATAATTACATGTAACTTACTCAGTAGTGGGGCGTTGGGCATTTGCCGGGCCTCCTGGATCCAATGGTTCAGTTGGTCCTGCTTCCGTCTCTTCAGGTCCGCATGGTGGTGATGGACCTGCTCACCAGTCCTTGGTATTCCTGTGGCACTGGTGAGATCATGTGCCAACCGGTCCCCATGCCTCAGCCCTATACGCTCCCCACAGGACCTGGCCCTGCATGAGTTGGGCCTCATGATTATGGACGAGGAGCCAAACCATATATTTGGACTCCTCAATGCCCCACCTCTGTGCTCGGAAGCAACTACCCTCTCCTACACCTGACATCCTGGCTGCAAGTCGGTTCCACAATCGGTTATGCTGTGTATTCCCACCTATGGGGTTTATATATGCCATTTTTCCCGCACTTATCTGTGATTGGCCATTTTGGAATTGTATCAGCTTCACAAAACATGCTTTGTCATGCTCCTCTTTCTATTCATTCCTATATATATGCTATTACTGCATTTCTAAGTACAACTGTCATAGCTTAGTGGTTCAGTACTTTGACTATGGGGCATGGTATCCTGGGTTCGAACCTGGCCATTGCTTTTTATATTTTATGACTGTCTACACAGGCTAGGAGGTGTGTCTGTGTAAAGGCAGTTTTGATACAGCTTGCTCAACGTTGCCCGTCGGTTAGCTTGTTGGTGCGGTGAGCAGCTCAGCACAAATGGATCATGCTGGTTTACACGTGGTTTGGCTGTCAGCACGCATATTACGCTCAACTCAGCTACATGCACACAGTTTCAGCGTGTTAAAATGCTGCTCAACCCCGGGCACTCATTTTACACCTATTAAACCACTGCTCACCTAAGGGCACTCATTTTACACCTGTTGTACCACTGCTCACCTACGGGCACTCATTTTACACCTGTTAAAACAATGTTCACCTACAAGCAGATATCCTCAACTTGTTAGACTGTAGCAAAGCTATAGGCACATCTGCCATTTTTCATTTTTTTTTTATCTCACATTTCTTCAAAATACATGGCCCATTCCATTACATTTTACGGAAAATATAATTTTATATATGTACATATATGTCAGGGACTTGTTTCGTGCTTATTTCACTAAAAATAAATATTGATGTTGTGGGGGCTTGGACCACGACTGCCTCCTCTTCAGCCGACGTCTCTACCGCTACGCTATTGCTTCTTGGCTTAGTTTGCATATTTAGTTCTTATATGCTTTTCCACTGACTGCTAACTGTGGCTAAGCGCCGGGCACGCCCGCGCAAATGAGCGCACTCACGGGCAAACATCTTTATAACTTATAAAAAAATATATAAGATGTTCATTTATACATTTTATGTTCATAGTCTGTGGGGGCATGTGTTGTGTTGTGTTTATTCACATTTGCACGGACTCTGTTGTGGGGGTTTACTTTCGGGACTTTTACTCTTCTGGGGGCGTGTCTGTTTGCAGGGCTCGCCCTACGGACACGCCCCCTACTGTCTTCCACGGACCGTGTTAGCCTTAGGTGTGATTCAGCATGCCCTCATGCATATGCATGACATGCTGACATCACACCGTTTAACTGCAGCCTCCGTGTAAGCCTTGTAACTCTTACACGGAGGCTTCGTGAATCCTGCCCTGTGTTTGTTACCTGCAATCTACTATTCGGCATACTTTATAATGAAAAGACTCAGCAACAAAAAATATATAAATAAATAAAATATAAATACATATATGAATCCATACACATTTGTACTATTTATTTCAGATGCACTGAAAGTACTGCACAAAACTGAAACTCTCTTTCAACCATATACTAAAAGAGTTCAACTCAGTAAAAATGCGGACGTCCTTTAATGTTGAAAACGTAAAACCATAAAGCAGCAATGAAAACTATAGCCAATGTTTTAGAGCCAAATTTCTTCTAAATAAACAAAAACAAATGGGATAAGTGCTTTCAGCTGTTTTATTTTAGTAAACAACCGAGAACTTGCAAATGATAGAATGAAACTAGGTTGGCTTAAAGGAGCATAGATACAGGACGCAATCAGCAAATTGCTGATTCAGTAACTGCTGATAATCACTTTGATCTGTAAAGAGAAAATGTAATGCATAAGGAAAACAATTTGGTTCCATCTCAGGAATTTGACCTGAACAAATTCATCATAGTTGATAAGTTAATAAAGTTGAGAACCTTGTGCTTTTGCAGAAGTGAGGCACACCGCCAGTAGAAGCGTTGCATAGTCCTGGGCACAACTTAGACTCATACAACAGAAAGAGCTGTGTGTATGCCTTCATCATCATTTATCATTCTTCCACTTTTTCTGACTGTTATATGGGGTGGGTCACAATGTTGTCAACTGCGAGCACCTGTTTCAAACTATTGTGACTCTTCTGCCATCTCTGATAGTCATAAAACATATCACAGGTCTTGTCTCATGCAACCCATCCATCTCTTGACTGGACATTCTAATCTCCTCCTTCTTTCTCCCTGTCTCTCCAAATCAGTACTAATAAATGATGTTCTCCTTTCCTGCATTTGTGAACAAACCATCGCAATGTTTTATACTTCACCTTCTGTGCAACTGTGTCTACTTTAGTTTTATACATATATACAAAAATAATAAAATGTAATAAAAATACAAAATAAATTAACATATAACTGAATATCTAAGAGCAGTAACAATAGTGCCCTCCAGGGGTGGGTGGTGGACCTCAGCACACCACTGTGCAATGTATTATTTCCCTATAAGGCCCAGCCTGTCAGGCACTATTACTTGCTTATATGAGACCTAGGTGGATAAAGTTAGTATTATGAAAAGTCAATTCTTCAAAGACCATTTGGTAAGGCAAAGCCAAAAGTATACACATTTTGGTCATTTTATTATTTTTCTCTATGGGATCCAGGCTCCCTACATATCACCATTCCAAGTGAGACCTCGTGGGCCCCTATACTATGTCTAACTCTCATATTCTTGTGCCTCAGAATATTGGTTATAATACAATGTGATCAAAAGTCATATTTGGTTGGCTAGGCCTGTTGAAATTATGCAATTTTGAATGTTATGCATGCGTCTAGTATTGACCAGAAGGAAGACGAAATCAACACATTGTCTGGTCTAAGTATTTTAAAATATCATTCTGTGTACATGGTCTCCTTTATCTCTAGATGTTTCATATGTGGTCTGATAGATCTGAACATTTCTGGACATGACCTGAGTTACAAACATGGTACAATATCTGAACTGTAAATGAGGCAGCAGGAACAGTACGGCAATTAAATAAGTCACAAACAATAATGCATAACATTAAAACAAAAACAATAGACACAGTGGACAGTAATCACATTTTTCCAAATGACTGAGAAAACACAGAAGCATAAATAAACATGCAATAAGAGGACATTATACTATGGTAATGAGCATTTCTAACATCAGTAGCACACATGAGAGCTTCAATGAAAATGCAGTCTTTCATTCCAGGTGCCTTACTACTGAAATTTTTAATTTAGACTTGCCCTCTAGAAAGGACAATTGTCTCATACCAGCAGATGCCAGGAATGCCTGGCATATATATATATATATATATATATATATATATATATATATATATATATATATATATATAAATATTGGACAACAAAGGAAATCTACCTATAAGCCAGGTCTTACTGAGTATATTTAATAAAATATTTATGGTTATTGCAATGGCACTAAAGGTTTATTTTGGGTTAATTAATACATATGATATGCCATATGTGTGTAATGTTATTTATTTATTATTATTTATTTTACATTTGTTAACCGGGAGAGTCCGACTGGATACATGTCCATTTTCAGCGGAGGCCTGGGGAGAAAAGCTCCAGGTACATAACAGACATATGAACATTGTTAATGCAAAAAAGGAAGATAGTTGAGTTCTAAATACAATATAAAGGTACATCACATCTTGGGAAAAAAATAACATGTTGCATGTCTATATATATATATATATATATATTTTTTTTTACTTATATGTATGTGCACATCATTATTATTCTTAACGAGATAGCAGTTGGATCCTTAGAAACTGGTGAATAGGGATGCATGACTTTAAAACTTCTGCTATATAAAGTTGTAGTTGAAATAGTTGTATTATCATACTGACAATGTCAGGGGGTGAAACCAGTATGTGTTTGGGTCACTTGTTTGCTTAAATGTTGCTGGGAAACCTCCTTTTACACCTTTCTGCTGAATTCTTCTAATAAAAGAAGTTCTAAGTGCTTAAATTGTTGCATTATTTCTTTTATGTGGAAGAACTATAAGTTGTATTTGTGCTAGACCTGGAGTTGAGGTGTATTTGGTTTGGTCCGTGCACTCTCTTTTCGTTTGTGCATGCACCAGAGCTGTTGGATGGTTGTTGTATGATTGAGTGCTGACTGTGTATTAGGCCCTGAACCGCGGGGCAGATGTTGGGATTATCATTGGATTTATTATGGCAGCAGAAGCTGGTCTTCTTTCATTTTTGGTGAATTTGGCCATGGATAAAGAAGGTGTTTCATGTTTTGGAGGCAGCAACTACTGGGATGGGAACAAGTACAGAAGTGAGTCATACTTCTGAGATGGAATGGTTGTTCCAGGAACTGACTGTTACTACAAAAAAATTGCATTTTACAGTATGGCATATCAAACTCTTAAAAGTATATTTAGCGGCCAAGATTGCACCATGAGGACTCGTATATATGTCAAACCTGGCATGGGTAAGGAAGATATTGATTTTATGTCTAAATAGCGGTCTATCCAAAATGTTGCATTGAGACTGTTCATTGAACTGCTAATTACTTTCTATGAGAAGTCTCTTGTTGATATTAAGGGTAAATTGGGCTCCCACTTAGAGTCTATTCAATGTTTTGAGCAGCAAGGTGAATATCAGAAAATGTATGATAAATATGCGAAGGAAGTAGTTAGTTTTGAGCAAAATGTTAAAAATAGGAAACTAAAGAAGTTTTATAGGGATGTTAATGATTTTAAAAACAATGTGGCCTATTCTTGGAAGTCTAACAATCAAGCAGCCAGATTTTCAGGGGCAGTGAATAAACTGAACAGAATGAAAAGGAAAAAAGGGCAACCCATACTTACATCCACCCATAGTTCCAACCTAGCGACAGAGTCCAGCGCGTCAGCTTTTTCTTCTGATGCAGTCAGCACGGATACAGACAATGACTTTTGGGACACTCTGGAAGTAGTTTCTCCTTTACATAAAAGAGTGAGGGCGAGAATGGGCCTCTTAGAACGGGCAGAAAAAAGCATCGAAAACATCAAAACGGACATTATAGAAAAATGTTTCAGGGACTTAACAAAAATGTATTAAATGAGCAGAATATTGACGAATGTCATGTTGGTGTAATATCTAATGCTGATTTATGTCAGGTAACTACTGCTGTCAATTCAACTAATGTTAATACTGATACGTTAGTTAATGGAGGGGACTTAGTTGTGAATTTAACATTTGCTTTGACAAATGGTGAAAGAAGTGTCTTGAATAAAGGGTTGAATTATGTTCCATCACATTTTGCGTCACAGTCTGATATCTGTATGGATGTTAAAAAGTTCTGTGGAAGTTTTAATTTAAAATTTTTTTAGTAATAAAAGTGATTATGTACATGCTGAAACAGTGGGTTTTAAAGTTAAGGATGGTTATCACCCTACGGTGAAACTTTTTGAGGAAGCGGTACTGAAAGATCTACATGTAAATCAAAGTTCGATCTTTAAACATTACCATAACAATTTAACTAGATCTGAATGGCATAGTTTGACAATAAAAATTTAGTTATTCTTAAGGCTGACAAAGGAGGGGCTACTGTGGTATGAGAGACTGAAGAATATACTAAGGAAGCTTTGAGACAACTGGAAGATGCTAAATATTATTGTTGTTTATTCTTAGCCGATTTTACAGATTTTAAGAATAAGATAGATGGATTATTCTTTCAGTATAAAACTGAGAGGTACATTACGGAAGCAATCTTTAATGAGTTGATTGTGGAAAACCCTAAGTCACAGTTGTTTTATATATTGCCTAAAATTCACAAAAATGTGCCCCCCCCCCCCAACCTGGCAGACCTATTGTATCAGGCAGAGGTTCACTAACAGAGCCTATTTCTATGTATTTGGAACACCAACTTAAACCACTACTACCCTTGGTTAGAGTCAGGATTAGGGATTCAACTGAATTCTTAATGTTAATGAATGGTCTGCAAGTGATCACAGATTCCTACCTCTGTTCTCTTGATTTGCAGTCACTTTATACAAATATTCCACGCCAAGGAGGTATAACAGCAGTTACATTTTGGTTGATGGAATCAGAGATATTTTTACCCAAGCACTGTGAGTTGTTACTAATGTTAGTTAAACTTGCTTTGGAACATAATGTCTTCTATTTTGGCAAACAATGCTACTTGCAACTTAAAGGGACAGCCATGTGTATGACCTTTGCCCTATATATGTAGACCTCTTTATGGGGTATCTTGAAAGGAATTTGATTCATAGTGACAACAATAAAGTTAAAGATCTAATAATATGGAGACGTTATCTAGATGACTGTTGGGGCATTTGGTCTGGCTCCCTGTCAGAGTGGCATCTGCTTGTGGAGTACCTTAATTCTAATGAGTTTGGTTTGATATTTGTTGATCGGATTGAACATTCTGTCATAGATTTTTTGGACATTCATGTTTCTAAGGCTGTAGATGGAACCATGACAACTGGACTATATAGGAAACCCTTTACTAGGAATGCCCTACTGGAGGCAAATAGTTGTCACCCTAAGTATATGGTGAATAATATACCTAAGGCTCAGTTTCAAAGATTAAGATGTATTTATAGCCAAGATGACAAGTACTTGACTGAGGCTAAGAAAATGGGGAGAAGGTTCATTAGAAGGGGGATATAACAGATCTCATATAGTACGAGAGAAGAACGAGGCCCTTAAATTTGAAGAGAGATCCTTTGTTATTTGATACCCAGGAAACAGAACCAGAACCTGTTAGGCCAGATCAGTCCAATGTCAGATTAGTTACCACTTATGCTACTAACAGCTTTAAGATTAAACAGGTGATAGACAAATATTGATACATGTTGAAATCAGATGTCTTTTTTGACCAGTGTTTGGGTGACCATTGTTCATATAGTTACAGATGGAGTAGGAATGTGGGGGAATTTCTTTCCTGGTTTAATAAAATGGATGCTAACAAAGATAAAAAGATGGGTAGTGGTTTGAAGGGCTGTAACTGTTGTGGTAATTGTATTTATTCCAAGGTCATATTCAAATCTAGATCTTTTACTTCTATAAATAGTTCAAGAGTTTATGAAGTTAGATCTTTTATTGCCTGTTGGACTGAATGGGTAGTATACATGGGGGTCTGCCAGTGTGGGGCTTTTTATGTAGGTCAAACCTCTAGGGCCTTTAAGAGCCATATAGCATTACACTTTAGTGATGTAAACTGTAAGAGATCTAGGAGTGCATTGTACAAACATAAATTGGAACACGTCAGCTCATTTTGTTTTCATTGGTATTGATGCTGTATGGGGTAAAGATCTGTCTAAGGATGATAAACATAAAATATTGGACAAAAAAGAAAAATTATGGACAGTTAACCTAGGGGATACCTATAAGCCAGGTCTTAATGAGTATATTTAATAAGGTGTTTGTGGTTATTGCAATGACATTAAAGGTTTATTTTGGGTTTAATATATACTAGGTGCTGTATGTGTGTAATATTGCATATATATATATATATATATATATATATATATATATATATATATATATATATATATGTGTGTGTGTCTGTGTATATATATATATATATATATATATATATATATATATATATATATATATATATAAATATATAATATGGGAACACTGCATAATCTCGAAAGTTTGAAACACCAAATTTCAAACTTTCAAAACCATATAGCCGAAACCCCAAACTACCGGAAGACCAGAAGCAAGAATTTCAAAATCCCAATTACCAGGAGTTTGAAATTCGCGCTTCTGGTGTTGCGGTATGGTGGAAGGGCAGGTAAGTATTTCTGTTTAATTGTGTTGGTTAGAGGTTTAGTGTGTAAGTATGTGTTGTGAGTGTGATGTGTGTGTGCGAGGGAGATGTAGGCGTGTGGTGGTTTATTCATGTGTTTGTCTGGGTAGTGCGACCTTGGAGTTGGAATATTTAAATGGGGGTGTGTGGGGTCGCAGCTTCCCACATGGGGGTGATGGGGACTTGCCCCCTTGCTTGTCTATAGGTTAGGTTTGTGTGTTTGTGTTTTGGGGGAAGGTGTGTGTATGTGTTTGTGTGTGGTGTATGTTGTGTGTAGTTTTTGGTAGTCTGAATTTCGTGCTTTTGGTTTTTCGGTATTGTAGTGTTTCGGGTGTTTTGTCTCGGGATTTCGGGCATCAGTAGAGTAAGTTTTCGATATTTTGTAGTGGTTCCATATACATACATTTTATATATATATATATATATATATATATATATATTTATTTATTTATTTATTTTTTTATATGTGCACGGGCGGCCACGGTGGTGCAGTGGTTAGCATTGCTGCCTCACAGCAAGAGGTTCACCGGCGGTTCGATCCTCGGCTGGGGTGCCTTCTGTGCAGAGTCAGCATGTCCTCCCTGTGGTCGTGTGGGTTTCCTCCAGGTGCTCTGGTTTCCTCCCACATCCCAAAGACATGCTGCAGATGGATTGGACACTCTAAATTGGCCCTAGGTGTGAGTGTGTGCATGTTTGTGCCCTCTGTGGAAGGTCGGGTGCTGAGCTGACAACTCAACACCATAAAACTCCACTGCCAATCATGAGTGGACAAGGTGATCCGCTGTAGCGACCCCTAACTGAGAAAAGCCGAAAGAAGAAGAAGACTTATATGTATGTGCACATCGTTATTATTTTTTCCAAGATAGCAGTTGGTTCCTTGGGAACTGGTGAATATGGATGTGTGAATTTAAAACTTCTGCTATATAAAGTTGTATTTGAAATTGTTGTATTATCACACTGACGATGCCAGGGGGCAAAACTGGTATTGTTTGGATCACTTGCTTCATTAAATGTTGCTGGGAAACCTCCTTTTACACCTTTCTGCTGAATGCTTCTAATAAAAGAAGTTCTGAGTGCTTAAATTGTTGGATTATTTCTTCTATGTGGAAGAACTATAAGTTGTATTTGTGTGCTGGACCTGGAGTTGAGGTGTGTGTGTGTGTGTGTGTGTGTGTGTGTGTGTGTGTGTGTGTGTGTGTGTGTGTGTATATATATATATATATATATATATATATATATATATATATATATATATATATATAGATACTTTTTTTTGCACTGACATCACCATTTCCACCACTGAGATGTTGCTGTAGCGTAAATTTGTTTCTGCTAAAACTTTTATATGGGATGGTTTTACCAATCTTCAGAATCACAGAGGCTGCAAAAGGTACAAGACTGATACATCCTAAAAGGGAAACTAAACAATGAAGTGTTAAACCTTAATATTAAACCACGTCATCTTTCATGTTTTAACAATGCTATATCAAAGAGGAAAGAATGTGAGTTAAGACTTTTTGCAGAAGTTGCAAGAATGTTTTAGAAACACACAAGAATAAAGGCATTATCAAAGTAACTGTAAAACTATGCCACAAAGAAATTCCATGCAAATAAATGTAATGGCATGCACCTGCTGACTGCAAACGGTATCAAGGTAATAAGGAAAAACTGCTAGTTGAACAGTCATCAATAACAAGCGAAATGTAGCAATGTAGCATGATATGTGAAATGTGCGACTCAGCATAGCATTTCAGAGTGGAATGATGAACAACCGGTTAAGAAGCATGATTGAGACTGCTATTGGTCTCACCAGTGAACCTTTTTTCTAGAGTGTTCTGTCCATTTGTGTAAGCAATTTAGGCAAAGCAACATAATGTAGGTGGAGTTAATTCAAAGGACAGCTAATAAAATGATGATTGGATTACTTCAAACCTCCTTTGGGGAACAGTAGAGGAGTTGACTAATTGCATAATAGAAAACAGACGTACCACAAAACATGCACAGATTTTAATATAAAAAGATAGACTAAACAATTCTCCAAAGTCAGAAAGTGAATAATCTGGTTTAGGAGAAAAATATTCCTAATCAATAAGAACGATTTTTGGAATATCTTCCAGAGTGAGGTACTGATACAAAAAAATGGAAGCGTAATTTATAGAAAGTATAAAGACATAAATAACATAGGTGCTCTAGAAATGCAGAATGAACCCCAATATAGCTTACAGATGATGTAATCAGTTGTAGCATAGGTAAATAACATAGGTGCTCTAGAAATGCAAAATGAACCCCAATATAGCTTACAGATGATGTAATCAGTTGTAGCATAGGTAAATAACATAGGTGCTCTAGAAATGCAGACTGAAACCCCAATATAGCTTACAGATGATGTAATCAGTTGTAGCATAGGTGCTCTAGAAATGCAGAATGAAACTCAATATAGCTTACAGATTATGTAATCAGTTGTAGCATAGGTAAATGACATAGGTGCTCTAGAAATGCAGACTGAAACCCCAATATAGCTTACAGATGATGTAATCAGTTGTAGCATAGGTGCTCTAGAAATGCAGAATGAAACTCAATATAGCTTACAGATGATGTAATCAGTTGTAGCATAGGTGCTCTAGAAATGCAGAATGAAACGCAATATAGTTTACAGATGATGTGATCAGTTGTAGCATAGGTAAATAACATAGGTGCTCTAGAAATGCAGAATGAACCCCAATATAGCTTACAGATGATGTAATCAGTTGTAGCATAGGTAAATAACATAGGTGATCTAGAAATGCAGAATGAAACCCAATATAGCTTACAGATGATGTAATCAGTTGTAGCATAGGTAAATAACATAGGTGCTCTAGAAATGCAGAATGAACCCCAATATAGCTTACAGATGATGTAATCAGTTGTAGCATAGGTAAATAACATAGGTGCTCTAGAAATGCAGAATGAAACCCAATATAGCTTACAGATGATGTAATCAGTTGTAGCATAGGTAAATAACATAGGTGCTCTAGAAATGCAGAATGAACCCCAATATAGCTTACAGATGATGTAATCAGTTGTAGCATAGGTGCTTTAGAAATGCAGAATGAACCCCAATATAGCTTACAGATGATGTAATCAGTTGTAGCATAGGTAAATAACATAGGTGCTCTAGAAATGCAGAATGAACCCCAATATAGCTTACAGATGATGTAATCAGTTGTAGCATAGGTGCTCTAGAAATGCAGAATGAACCCCAATATAGCTTACAGATGATGTAATCAGTTGTAGCATAGGCAATTAAATGGTTCAAACTGTATCGGTTGTCATTTTCTCTAATTTTGAACACTGAGAATTAAAATTAATACAAGTACTAAAAGAACAAAACTCAGCTTCTGAAATGTAATGCTGTTTTTGTTGAAAGTCATGCTGTTCTATCCAGAAGATGGAGTAAGCAAGATGGTACATGAATTAATCAACAGAAAGAGCATCTTCATGCATGTGACCTGGGACAGAAGCTACACATTTGAAGCAAAGGAGAAATATACGATAATGATTTTTTTCAGAATAGAATAAATCATGAAATAGCCATTCAGATGGCTTAGATGACTAAAACTTAAATGACTTATGTGGAATTTTAATGTTGTAATTGGTGGCAGAAGCAAATTTTCCAGAGAAATAATAAAAAACGCTGTTTCTACTTTTGTGAAAATGGCATGATATCTCACATTGAGAGAGGAAAGGGACTACATTATACCGTTCAGAACTCTAAAATCTGTTCCCATATTGTTTAAATGGAACAGCAAATATGTTTACTGTCCTGCTATATAATGACTACCTGATATTTGTGCCATGAAATGAAGTATAAACAGTAAACAGAATGAATTTATTAAGATACTATTAATTCTGTGCTAAAGTAATATAATTTCCATTTATGTACTATTTAAAACAATAGGCACTTTAATTATTGGCATAACGTTCTTAAAGTCCTAGCATATAAATGTTTTCTACATCTCAAAATGCAAAAACAGAAAAAAAAATGAATAAGAAAATAAAAATATTTATGATTTGTGAATGAAAAGGGCTTTTAACCATAAGCACTATATCTGCATACCAAATAGGTTGCCAGAGATAAACAGGTTCGCCCACAGGCATCCTGGGTATTAATAGATGCACCCATCTTCAATAAGAGCTTCACTGTGTCAACCTGACGTCCCGAAATGGCATGCATTAAGGGTGTTGAACCTAGAAAAATAGAAGATTTGAATATGTTTAGACTTGAAACTCCTACTATTAACACTTTTTCAGCTTGCAGTGCAGAATTTTGTGATTCATATATGTAAGGATATAATGGCGGGAAAATGAATGGGACAAGAACACACATAAATGTTAAGCAAGTGAGTAATAAGAACTAGTGTGGGAGGTGTACAACAAACTAACAAATGAAATGATGTGTTTAATGTACATAACACATTTCATAAATCCAGCATGACTTGCTGTTCATCTTTTGGTTTGCTATGGGTCTTACATGACACAAGCTTTTAAATTAAATATTCGCATGCAGTGGTTTATAATTCACTACATTTCTTCCAAAATCTTTTAGAATTCAATTAATTATCTGAAATGGCTTTTTTGTGTAAAAAATCCTTCCAGGCTCATTACAGTACTCCTGAAAGATTTAAAACTGTTGTATTCTAAAAGGACATCATCTTAGTTTTATATTACTGTTCAGGGGCTCAACTACATAAAGAAACTACAGCAGACCCAAGGGTGTAGACCTTCACAGAAGCTATTATGTAGGCATGATTTGCACTATATTTTCCATGTCTTCAGTTTTGTAGTATTCTGTTTTGCACAAAGCTTTTCCTGTATTCCATAAAGAACCTGACCAATACCTTCTTACCTACCACAATTAGCTAGAAAGTATTTAAGCAATAACGCATGGCTGGGTGTGAGTAAATCCAGCATTGCCCACACCCAGCCATGAGTTATTGCTATTATACAATGACATTATTTAAGAAACAAATACTTATTTTTCCTAATGTCTTTGTATAATGCCTCCGTGCTGCCCTTCCACATTTTTCAGGTATCCTGGGGCTTTTTCTGATGTACTGCGCATGCGTATGAGATTTGTGTTACCACACATACTCAATACATCTGGGCTGTGCAAAGGTAGCAACAGAGAATGGAAGATCTCTGTTGCTTTTTTTTTTAAATTTATTTAGAAGAAAAAAAAAAACAGTGAGACTTTTTACATTTGGGAGAGCCGGGACTGACAAAATAAAAAGATAATCAGGTAAGTTTCTTTAGTTTTGCAGACTGTACCTGATTAATCTCTTATTTTTGTTTGCGCTGTCTCCCTTGTTCATTTCAGGTCTTCCGTTTTCTTTTTTGGTTTAAAAAAAAAGAAAAGTAAAAAAGTTACAAGGTATACTGATGGGAAAAGGTCTGGGTGACCGGAACTTTTCCCATTGGTATATTCTCAGATTTACAATGGGCAGTCTGGTTGGGCTGGCCAATCAGCATGCTCGTTTTTGAATATTAATGGTCAGTCATTGTATAATTAATTTTTTTTCATATTTCCAATAAATGGCAAGCTACACCTGTCACTGTTATTCTTTCTCTAATTTCCTCACTCCATCAGTCCATACCCTGTCCCACAGCAGGGGCAAGAGCTGGGACAGTAAACAATAGATTTAAGTGAAAGACATAAAATGCTTTTTCTTACTACATTCATACTATATTAGTTGTGAAACTGCAAGGATAATCCTTTAAGAATTGTTCATATTTATCTACCAGGTCTGTACCAGCTGCAATGAGTTTGCCCTTTCTTTTTTCATTAGTAGTTCCTGCTAATTTTCACTGGTCTGATCAGGGTGATGCTGGAAGAGACATTCCACCCTTAAAAGGAAGCCATTCCATCCAGATTCACCCTCCTGCCATCTTAGACATCTAGCATCCAGTATATTGTTCAAATGACATCCATATTTGAAGTCGGGTGCCTTTTTAGGCAAGTCTGACAATTTAACAGTCATTCTGTAAAATCTTATTTTCATTTTGACCAAACACATTGTTGCATTTAAAGAGAAGCATTTCTACAGTGCAATCACCATTTTGGTTAGCAATGCTTTTTATATATTCATGTGATGCTATAAGTAATTAGTGAAATCATACTTGTTGCCACTAATATATAACTTGTGTTATGTTTTGTCAGGGCCATCTAATTGGTGGCATGTTAAGGGGGGTTATTTACCCTGCTTTGCATCCATTGACATCAATGGAACACATACCTCAGTGCACCTACTATGATCGGGACCTCTATCTCTCTCCCTTTGTCTATTATTTCAGTGTCTATCACTGCTGTGTATCTCCAGACATATAGCCAGTAAGAAATGATATGTTTAATTGTGGCTTTGTACAAGTTACTGTTTTAGAGTTTTAGGCAAAACGATCAGCACACATAATAAACAGTCAGTATAGACACTTGCATCAATGCTAGCGTCGCATGGACTCCCACTCAGCTACTGGCAGGATTTATAACTTCACCTTTTCTTGGTGTGAAACCACAGTTTGGAAGTCATTCCCATGCATTGGACTGAGTGCTGCTGTTTATGGCCACTAAGCTATTTCCTTCCCTGCTAGTGAAAGTGTTGTTATCCATTGGAACAAGAACATTTCTCCTTGAGTAATAAATCCAAAAAGAACCAGACAAAACCAGATAAATACTTGGCTGTAAACCAAAATAGTAACAAGAATCCAAATGACAATAGTGTAAAACGAAGCCAAATCCAGGTTTATTGTATAACGGAACAAATATAAGTGCTTTCACAATGCTGAGCACTGTTTCATCAGACGTATAAAATAAGTTAAATGAAAAATACTTTATATATGTTAAAGACCACTAATTCTCCCTCGTCAATCAAGGCATCTAATGTTAATGAGAGTTCACATTTAAAGCAACACACACAGATATAAAGCAATCAAAATACAACTAAAATACTAGCATCAATAAAAATGCATAAACAAAAAAATACAACAATCATAAAAAATGGAATAAATATAAAAATAAATATTATCCAATGAATATATAAGAGAAAGAACATTATATAGACATATAAAACCACAAGAAATCCAATGAATATATGTGAGAAAGAAAATTATGTAAACATATAAAACCACAAAAAATACATAGTATATAACACATCACAGAGCATCCAGCATACCAGTGCAGTTCTATCTAAAAAGAGGTCTAGCTTTGAGTAAGGGTTTCAGGGGGACATTGTCATTCAACCCCTTACCATAGTCCGCTCTTAGGCATACTATTCATCTTATCTCTCTATTTTCCATTTTGTTCCTAATGTCTCCTAACATTCCATCTTGAAATATTCAATAACCCAAAATTTAAACTGATGAGTAGGGTCAGTGTCAAGAACATGTTTTGCAAGGGCACTGGTCACCATTCCTTTTCTAATATAATAAAAATGTTCTTGTATCCTATCCCTTAGCCTTCTGTCTGTCTTCCCTACATAAAACAAACAACATGTCACACAGTAAACTAAATAAACAATATGCTCAGTCTCACAGTTGGTGTTTAATCAAAAAGTCCCTTAGTAAATCAGGGTGAGGAAATTTACCAGAAGTATCAAAATAAGTAAAGATATTGCACTTCGAGCAAGGTAAAGTTGCTCTTGTAGAAGCCAGAGTACCCTCATTAAGGACTGTCTTAGGATAACATAATAATCTTTTAAGGGATTTCATGTTCTTAAAAACAAAACTAGGATGTGATCCAACAATTCTACTGATGTTCTCATCAGCAGTAAGTATAGGCCAGATTTCTTGTAAATATCAAGAACCAGCCTCACATTACTAGAATATAGAACAGGCATCATGCTGGTCACTTTTCTACTCCTAGCTGCACCTGTGTTTCTATCAGTCACCAGATTGTTCCAGAAGTATGGTCTTGTGGTATGTGATCTCATGTCTTCGACCTGGGGCTGAGATATTTCGAACCTTAACACTAACATAACCCCTATTAAAAAACTTTGTATTCAAGTACTTCAGTTCCTTCTTAAAGACTTCATCATTCACACAAAGTCTGTATGCACTCATGCACTGCCCCTTCAACACATATCTAAGATATGTGTAGGATGCATGTTCCTATGATGTATGAGATTATTAACAATGTAATTCTTGCGATATATCATAGTGCTAACCATACCTAATGTCTAACATAACCTAATGTCCAAAAAGTCAATTTCCTGTGGGGAATAACTCATGGTGAACTTTAAGAAATCAGTAGTGTGAGTGATAGAGTGATAGAACGATTCAAGTTGTTGTAATGTGCCATCCCAATTTAAAAATAAATCATCAAAAAAAATGCTGATAGAAGCCTATGAACTCCATATAGGGGCCATTAATGAGGGCACTATCCTCCCAGGCTGCCATCACTAAGTTGGCATAGCTATTGGCTAAACTAGAGCCCATAGCTATGCCATCCTTTTGTAAATAAATGTCTTGTTGGAAAATGAAAATATTGTTGTCTAGTAGAACTTCCATGAACAAACATATTAAATCTCTAAACGTTTGGTAAAAATCCCTATGAGTTCTTAAATACTCCTGCAACAACAATACCCCTTGCTGATTCGGAATACAAGTAAATAAGGATTGCACATCTAAAGTAATGAAGAAAAACTCAGAGTCACATTCCCTATTTTCTAAAAACATATATAAATATTCGAGCAACTGCTTAGAGTCCCTTAGAACTACATGGTTCCTGTCCAATAAAGGTCTTAAATGTTTCTCCAGAAAAATCAAAAAAGTCTCAGTGCACCAATTCCTCCTAAAGACTTAAATAGGTCTCATGGAAGGATTCATCATGTCTATGTGCACCTTTGGCAATCCATGTATAATTGGTATGAAGGGAGATGTGATTTTTAAATACCATAGAGGGAATACTCAATGGCACGTGACATCAAACAATAAAGTGTATTGTGCACGGTTATAATCATTTTATAAACACTTTCATAAGTAATCTTAGCATAGACTTTCTCATCATTTAACATCAACCTCATGCTGTTAACATAAAAGTTGGTGTCCATGACAACCAAAGAGCCCTCTTTATCAGCAGGACAGAGTATTATAAAGACATCATTTTGTAATCTAGTCAAAGCTTGGAACTCATCATTATTCAAATTTCTAAAACTCTTAACATTCCTACAGCCACCAGTAGATTTGTCTGGGGCCAGTTGACTGGCATTAAAAATTTTGTAAAGTTCATCCACACAAATTTTCTCAAACATGGATAACAGTGGATGGCTCAGAGGTGTAAAAATGATTGGTTTTCTCAATATCCTATCACATGCATTAGTATTAGTACTGCCATACATTAATTGCAACATAATGCTTCTCATATAACATTTCAAGTCTAACACAAAGTCAGTTACCTCATCTTTTCTAGCTGGAATGAAAGATAATCCCCTTCTCCAATACATTAAATTCTGCTTCAGTAAGTTATTTTCATGATAAATTCAAAACTATTGTCTTCCTTGCATAGTTCAAATGTTCTTCATAGTATTCCCATTGGTCAGATCGAAGTTCTGTTTCCTTTTCTTCCTGGTTGTACTCCTCAATCTGGACCATGGAGTCCTCTTGTCTATTGATATTGGCAACGGAAACAAAGGAAAAACCTGCCCTTGCGTTTTCATGGCTGAAACAACAGGATTCTCTTGTTCTTGTACCTTTATAGTCAGAGTATCAGGATTCACCTGCATCAATGTAAAAGTGCTCGTTGAATGGAGCTGTCTCTTCTGTAGCACGCTGACTGGGCAATGAAGTAGCTTTTGGCCAAGCAAAGACATGCCCATTCAAAAAATCATTTATATCTCTCTTTAGCTTTTTAATCTTAGTAAGCACAAGCTTCTTTTCAAAAATGCTAAGTCAGTCAAGAATATCAGTCACCTTTCTTTCAAGTGCAGGCACAAGAAAAAGTTTATACATTTCCTTGTATATGGAGGAAATGAGTTTAGTCAATTGTTCCTCCTCTGGTTAGAGAAAGTCCATTAATAGCCTCATATAATTGAAGCTTAATTCAATGTTAAGTTATTGCCATTTACTCAATAGGTCTGGAAATCGTTCACCATATGTAGGCATCCTAAATATTCTCAAACCTCTATAGCAAGGGGTTGAATGACAAGGTCCCCCTGAAACCTTTACTCAAAGCTAGACCTCTTTTTAGATAGTACTGCACTGGTATGCTGGATGTTCTATGATGTGTTATGTTTCATAGGTTCATACTAGGCTATCTGCCCTAGGGCATTTATAAGCCTAGCCAGAGTGTGTTTGGCTTTCGCCACCCATTTTAAATTAATTTTGCTATGCCCTTTTTCGAGGTTAGTATACTGTGCCTCTGTCTAACAGTGACACAGAAGTGATACCCGGGGTAAACCTACGATCTCCCATCCACTCATCAAGATTCCTTTTGAAGAGAGTCAATGAGGGACTCTGCCTAACCTGGACTGGGATTTTATTCCAGAGTGAAGGGAGCCTCTGGGTTATGAATCTGTCCCTCCAGCATGTCCTATTTATTTCAGTGCTGAGGTTCAAGTCTCGAGCATAGCTCGATGGGATTTGGATTTTCTGAGGTGCAGCATGTCCATTAATTCCAGGTTGGACATGGCTTTAAACATCAGGCACAGATCGCCTCTGAGCAGGCGGTATGCCACTGAGTAGAGCTGGAGTTTCTTTAACCGGGCAGAATATGGCATCTGTTTGAGCCCTTTGATCCTCTTGGTGAGGTACTTTTGGGGTCTTTCCAGTTGCTGCAGGTGTCTGGTAAGGTACTTCCCAAAAGGGACATTGTACTCAATTATGGGCCTGATGAGGGATGAGTAAAGAGGCACGATGACCTCCCTTGATCTAGATGTGAATCCCTTCATGATTAGGTGGGCTATATAAAATGTTCTTCTAACCACTTTGGCCACGTGGTTGTCAAATGAGAGATTGCTATCAACTTGGGTCCCCAGGTCCCTAATTACTTCTTCTGTACTTAATGGATTACCACCTATGTGATAATTTGTGGGCACTTTGTTTTTGCCAAAGGGGATGACTATACACTTTTTGGCGTTTAGCTTGAGGCCATGGCTCTGGCACCAGTTGTCCTATGTACTATGTATTTTTTTGTGATTTTCTATGTTTACATAATGTTCTTTCCGATATGTATTCATTGGATAATATTTATTTTTATATTTATTCCATTTTTTATGATTGTTGTATTTTTTCTGTTTATGCATTTTTTTGATGCTAGGGTTTTAATTGTACTTTGAATGCTTTATATCTATGTGTGTTGCTTTAAATGTGAACTTTCATTAACATTGATTAACATCAGATGCATTGATTGGCAAGGGGGAATTAGTAGTCCTTAACATATGTAAAGTATTTTCATTTAACTTACTTTGTATGTCTGATGAAGCAGCGTTCAGCATTCTGAAAGTACGTATGTTTGTTCCGTTATACAATACACCTGCATTTGGCTTCATTTTACACTGCTGTCATTTAGATTCTTGGTACTATTTTGGTTTACAGACAAGTATTCATCGGGTTTTGTCTGATTCTTTTTTGGATGTATTGCTTCTATATTCTGCCTGGACACCAGAGCGATGGCCGAAGGGGGTTTAGTGGAGATCGAACCTGATTATGTACTAGGGACTGCCAATGCTGAACATTGAGAAAGAGCTTGCTCAAAGGGACTGGATAATTTTTTTTATTGTGAAATCTAATCCATTGCTGTTCTTTGATGGGCATGAGGATACTGAGACTTTTGATTTGACCCTGTTAAGTGAAATGTTATTATGATTTGAAGATGCATTCTTTAAACTGAAATGTTTGTAGTTACAACATTTCCACTTCGAGGCATGTCTCAAACTGTAGGTAATGCCTAGAGGTTTGAGAATACTTAGGATGCCTACATATGGTGAATGTTTTCCAGACCTATTGAGTAAACAGCAATAACTTAAGATTGAATTAAGCTTAAATTATAGGAGGCTATTTATAGATTTTTTTCCAGCCAGAGGAAGAACGATTGACTGAAGTCATATCCTCCATATACAAGAAAATGTATAAACTTTTTCCTGTGCCTGCACTTGAAAGAAAAGTGACAGATATTCTTGACTTGCTTAGCATTTTTGAAAAGAATCTTACACTTAGTAAAGTTAAAAAGCTAAAGAGAGAGAAAAATAATTTTTTTGAACGGGCATGTCTTTACTTGGCCGAAAGCTAATTCATTGCCCAGTGATTGTGCTACAGAAGAGACAGCACCCAATAGGGATGGTGCTTCTAATGCTGAACTACAAGCTCTGACTGACGTTGCCATCAGTGAAACAGCACGGAGCCCATCCAACAGAGAAATCAATTGTCTTGGAGCTAGAAGAAAGACTACATTAACCCAGATGAGCAGCGTTTGTTCTACTACATCTAATAAGAACATTTCTACCCTTCAGCTCCATTCATCAAGCACTTCTACATCGATGCAGGTGAATCCTGATACCCTGACTACAAGGATATTAGAACAAGAGAATCCTGCCATTTCAGCCATGAGAAGGCAAGGGCAGGTTTTTCCTTCATTTCCATTGCCAATATCAATAGATAATAACACCCCATGGTCCAGATTGAGGAGCACGACCAGGAAGAAAAGGAAAGAAAATTTCGATCTGACCAATGTGAATACTTTGAAGAACATTTTGACTATGCAAGGAAGACAATAGTTTTGAATTTCTTGTGGAACCAACTTATTGAAGCAGAACTGAATGTATTGATAATCCTTCATTCTAGCTAGAAAAGATGAGGTAACTGACTTTGTGTTAGACTTGACATTTTATATGAGAAGCATTACGTTACAGTTAATGTCTGGCAATACTAATACTATTGCATGTGATAAGATATTGAGAAAACCAAGCATTTTTACACCTCTGAACCATCCACTGTTATAATGTTTGAGAAACTTTGTGTGGATGAACTTTACAAAGTTTTGAATGCCAGTCAACTGTCCCCAGATAAATCTACTGGTGATTGTGGGAATTAAGAGTTTTAGGAATATGAATAATGATGAGTTTCAAGCATTGACTAGATTACAAAATGATGTCTCTAGAATACTCCATCCTGCTGATAAAGGGGGCTCTTTGGTTGTCATGGACACCAACATTTATGTTAACAGTATGAGGTTTATGTTAAATGATGAGAAAGTATATGCTAAGATTACTTATGAAAGTGTTTATAAAATGATTACAACAGTGCACAATACACTGGATGATTGTTTGGGTCGATATTATGTGATAGAATGATTAGATCAAACACCTAAACATTGACCACATAATATCGAAAACAAAAAACAGCGATTGGCCAATTTAACGCAAGGAAAGATTTCATTTGGCCGTTTGCTAGATTTTGCTGTCTTCTCCTTTGTGGAGTGATCTTGGAGTTGATATATTTAGTTAGGGGGGCACAGCCCCTGACATCGGGTTGTGTGGGGGTGAAGCCCCCACTTAGTTTGGCTGTAAAGTTAATTTTTTTGTGGCCGATGGTAATGTTTCCCGATGGTATTCTCTGTTTTGCAGTTTGATATTATGTGGTTGATGTTTAGTTGTTCGATCACCTAATCATTCAATCACGTATTATAGACCCAATTGTTTGATGTCACGTGCCATTGAGAATTCCCTCTAGGAGTATTTAAAAATCACAGATCCTTGATACCGACTACACAAGGATTGCCAAAGGTGCACAAAGACATGATGAATCCTCCCATGAGACCTATAGACTCTGGAAGGAATTGGTGCACTGAGTCTTTTTTTGATTTTTCTGGAGAAACATTTAAGACCTTTATTGGACAGGAACCATGTAGTTCTTAGGGACTCTAAGCAGTTCCTCGTATATTTATATATGTTTTTAGAAAATATGGAATGTGATTCTGAGTTTTTCTTTGTTAATTTAGATGTGCAATCCTTATTTACTTGTATTCCAAATCAGCAAGGGGTATTGTTGTTGCAGGAGTATTTAAGAACTCATAGGGATTTTGACCAAAAGTTTATAGACTTAATATGTTTGTTCATGGAAGTTGTTCTAGACAACAATATTTTCATGTTCCAAGACATTTACTTAAAAAGGATGGCGTAGCTATGTGCACTAGTTGTGCCAATAGCTATGCCAACTTAGTGACAGCAGCGTGGGAGGGTAGTGCCCTCATTAATGGCTCCTATAAGGAGTTCTTAGGCTTCTATTGTTGTTTTGTCTATGATTTATTTCTAATTTGGGATGGCACATTACAGCAACTCGAATCCTTCTATCACTCTATCACTCACGCTACTGATTTCTTAAAGTTCACCATGAGTTATTCCCCACAGGAAATTGACTTTTTGAACATTAGGTTATGCAGAGATGATAGAGATAGGGTTAGCACTGTGATATATTGCAAGGATTGCAGTGTTAATAATCTATTACATTGTAGGAGCATGCACCCTACACATATCTTTGATATGTGGTGAAGGGGCAGTGCATGATGGTGTCCAGACGTTGTGTGAATGATGAAGCCTTTAAGAAGGAACTGAAGGACTTGAATACAAAGTTTGTTAACAGGGGTTATAATAATCTTAAGGTTCTAAATATCTTGGCCCAGGTCGAGGACATGAGATCAAATACCATGAGACCATAATTCTCGAACAATCTGGTGACTGATAGAAACACAGGGGCAGCTAGGAGTAAAAAAGTGACCAGCAGGATGCCTATTCTATATTCTAGTAATGTGAGGCCGTTTCTTGATATTTACAAGAATTTCTTGCCTATACTTACTGCTGATGAGAACATCAATAGAATTGTTGGATCACATCCCCGTTTTGTTTTTAAGAACATGAAATCCCTTAAAAGATTATTATGCTATTCTAAGACAGTCCTAAGTGAGGGTACTCTGACTTCTACAAGAGCAACTTTACCTTCCTCTAAATGCAATTTTTGCACTTATATTGATAGTTCTGGTAAATTTCATCACCCTGATTTACAAAGGGATTTTTTTGATTAAATGCCAACTGTGAGACCGAGCATATTGTTTATTTAGCTTATGTGTGTCATGTTCATTTTATGTAGGGATGACAGACAGAAGGCTAAGGGATAGGATACGTGAACATCATTATTATATTAGAAAAGGCATGGTGACCAGTACCCTTGCAAAACATGTTCTTGACACTGACCCTACTCATCAGTTTAAATTTTTGGTTATTGAATATTTCAGGATGGAAGGTTAGGAGACATTAGGAACAAAATTGAAAATAGAGAGATGAGATGGATAGTATGCCTAAGAGCGGACTATGGCAAGGGGGTGAATGACAAAGCTCCCCTGAAACCCTTACTCAAAGCTAGACCTCTTTTTAGCTAGGACTGTACTGGTATGCTGGATGCCATATGATGTGTTATGTACCATGTATTTTTTGTGGTTTTATATGTTTACATAATGTTCTCTCATATATTCATTGGATTTTTTTGTGGCTTTATATGTTTACATAATGTTCTTTCTCATATATATTCATTGGATAATATTTATTTTTATATTTATTCCATTTTTTTATGATTGTTGTATTTTTTTGTTTATGCATTTTTATTGATGCTAAGATTTTAATTGTATTTTAATTGCTTTATATTTGTGTGTGTTGCTTTAAATGTGAGCTCTCATTGACAAAGCTGCGGTGGTGCAGCAGTAGCGTTGTTGCCTCACAGCAAGAGGTTCTACCGTTCGATTCTTGGCTAGAGCACCTTCTGTGTGGAGTCTGCATGTCCTCCCCGTGGTCGAGTGGCGTTTGAAAGACATGCGTAGAATGGCGTGCCTTTGCTGAAGGTTGGGCGTTGAGCTGTCACTGCCAGTCATTAGTGGACTCGATTTCCACTGTGGTGACCCCTAACTGGGAAAAGCCGAAAGAAGAACATCAGATGCCTTGATTGACAAGAGGGAATTAGTGGTCTTTAACATATATAAAGTATTTTTCATTTAAGTTACTTTGTAAGGCTGATGAAAAAGTGCTCAGCATTGTGAAAGCACTTACAGTTGTTCTGTTATACAATAAACCTGGATTTGGTTTCATTTTACACTACTGTCATTTGGATTCTTGTTACTATTTCTCCTTGAATATTAAGCTAACTGACATTACCAACTCCAAATTTTGATGCTTTGTCTTCTATATGACTTTCGGCGTCTTACAATCCAGTGGTGATAAACAAATCACAGATATGTTCTTCTGATTCACCTTATGAAATCATCAACTCAACAAATAAAAAGAGTATGCTGCTTGTAAGGCTCTCCTTCAGAAGTTGGTAAGATCATTATAATACAAGAGTACTACATAAGAAAGGGCTTCTTTGCAAAAGGCCAGGTACACCACTCCCACACTTTTACAACTGAAGCTTTGGCAGAACCAAAACATATAATTAATATTGGTAAGCCTGATAACCACACCTTCATAAATGAAACTGCACTGCCTGCAAGCTCCATACCTTCTGGTACCTTTAGCCAACACCCCACCATTGGTAATAATGATCAACTGTTTCTATTTTCTCTTTTAAATTATGAAGCATAATGTAACAAAAGGCCAGCAACCACACAAGCCCAAGCTGGAAAAAAGCAAACCAAATGAAGAAAAAACCAACAGGGCTACTACAACTATATCTTTTAAATTAGAGCATTTCTTATACTTGAAAATACGCCCCCCACACTTTTCTATTAAATCAGGATTACTTTCAAAAATGTTCTAATTTGCCTTTATAAAATTCTTCATAACATTGTTCTCCCTATAATATTTAAATAACAAACTGTCCAGAAAACGTGCCTCAAAGGTGCTACTATCTGCAATTTGAGTAATGTTTACTTTATTGCCAGGTAATGCTTTCCCCAGAAGCAGAAAAAATGTTGATGCTCTTTCCCTGTTGATTTCACAATGCACCTCATTTAACAAAGCTTCTGGGTATCTTCTTTCAAAGAACAGGTTTTTTTAAAACCCCTAATATCTTCCTGAAAATCTCCATTGTCAGAAATAATTCTAGCTAATCATATTATTTGGCCCTTCACCAAACTATGTTTATGTCTATAAGGATGACAATTATTAAAATGCAAGTAGCTGTTAGAAAATGCTAATTTCCTATACAATTTAGATTTAAACTTGCCATACTAAAATCTTTACAGGAAGTATATCGGGATAATTGATATGGCTAACAGAAAAAACTGTAGGTAAACTTTTTTAAAAAACATAGTGGTACTGCTGATATAATCTATAAAATCTTTTACACTTGCCTCATTCCCTTTCCATACTAAAAACTGTCATCCAAAAACCTGAAATATACAGCAAGATAGTACTTATATGGGGATGAGAATGTGTACTTCTGCTCCCAATGCCACTACAGTAAACTCTCAGTTAACCAGCACCCATGGGGATTGGTGGATGCCGGATAACTGTAGTTTCTAGTTGCTTGAGAGGTGCTGTTAAAAACAGGTCTGACTAATCAGTACCATATACTATTTGTTTAGTTTGACTTGTCAGGTTGGGGAGAGAGGGATTGTATTCTTCTCTTCCTTTTTAAAACTCTAAAACTCTAAAAATGTAAAGTATGTTTCTGGGAAACAGAAAGAGCAACACATGAAAATTGTACTGTATTTCTTCAATATTTTTTGCTGGTTGCTTGACTTCCGGTTAACTGAGAGTTTACTGTATTACAATTATATTATATTATATTATATATGTTTTAGTCCTCGTAGATGTAGAATACTTTTGAGTATTGCTTTCAATGGGGTAGACAGATTAGGATATTGGTATGTTTGCCTGCTTTCACCAATGATATTTATTGCATTAAACATATGGTTCTTATAGGTATTTAATATTTAACATATATATTTAAACATATGAAATTTTTTGTTCGTATGCTGCTGTTATGCAAGATTAAGTTAACTTTTCACATATTTAATATTAGTATTTTTTAGAATAATTTTTATTTCATGCACACATATATATGCATATATTTTGTAGTTATTTATGAATACTCTTCTCCATGTATAGAAACTAATGTGATTGGAAAAAATAGTATTCTTAATTGCACCC
This sequence comes from Protopterus annectens, assembly GCF_019279795.1. Classification (NCBI taxonomy): domain Eukaryota; kingdom Metazoa; phylum Chordata; order Ceratodontiformes; family Protopteridae; genus Protopterus; species Protopterus annectens. The sequence goes on from NC_056730.1 coordinate 109,703,317, forward strand.
TGGTGTCAATTGGATGATTAGCTAATTGAATGATGTTTTTAAACAATACGCCTAAATATAATTATTTTTCATTTATGCTGTTCTGTCCTATTTCATGGTTATTCTCCATTGGTTCTCAGACTTTTCTTCATTTTGGCTTACTTAAGAAATTTGGGATATTCTTGCGACCCACCAAAATAATCTTATTTTTTATAGTACACAGCAGAAAGTCTACAACTAAACAAAACATGCGTGTGTGTGTGTGTGTGTGTGTGTGTGTGTGTGTGTGTGTGTGTGTGTGTGTGTGTGTGTGTGTGTGTGTGTGTATGTGTCACTTTGGTGAGAATAATTGGTCTAAAGTGCTTTGCAGAGTTTCTTGTCCATAGCAGTAATGTTAATGAGACAAAGTTAAAGGTCATCCTCAAAAGACAGCTTGTTTACATTGCCTTGATAGTGCACACAGCAAGGGCGTTTATCTTGCATGGATAGGTAGTGCAGAGTGGCAGCAAAGAGGAGGTGGCTTCCTCTCACAACACTACAAGCTGCCTTCTCGCTTAACTAAAGCATCTAGAGTGCTGAGATTCACACTGAAGGTTTAAACATCTGTCACATGCAAGTTCAATGAGTGCAACCTTTTCCTTGGTACCCAAGGGAATACATTTTTCTGAGTCCCCAGTGACTGGGACACTACACACATACCAATACAATTAAGCAACTCGGTATAATTTCAGTAATAATGAATTCTCAGTCTTAAATAGCTCCTCTCTTGGGCTCCACTATTTATCTTTGTAATAGCCAAGAATGGATTACTCTTGTAACTATAGACTCAATAGTCTCACTAGCCTCATATGTAAAACTATGGAGTGCATAATCTCACACTTCCTTAATCTGGACATCGAAAATCTTTCAGGCCTGGACCCTCATCAATTTGGCTTTATCAAAGGAAGGTCCAGCCTCTTTAACCTCATTAATTTCTTTGAAAAGGTAATTGAAGTAGTGGAGAATGGTTATGTAGTGCATACAGCATATCTAGACCTGACCAAGACCTTTGACACCAGTCCCAGTGCAAACATTATTGATAGCCTTGTAAATCTAAATATATGATTGATATCTAAATGGTTGTCTGGCAGAGCCCATGTGGTCATAGTCGCAGGTGCCACTTCTGAAAGCAAAATATACTAGTGGTGTACCACAGGGCTCAGTTTTGGAGCCTGTTGTATTTGGCATATATTTCTCAGACCTTCTGGACATTATTTCTGACATATGGTTAACTAAGTCTGCAGATGACTGAAAATTAGGTGCTGTTATTTGATCTTTAACTGATGCACAATTGTTCCAACATAACTTAAACTAAACCATATTAACAATTGGTGCAAGGTCACTAGTCTCATATTAAATGTACAAAAATGTATTGTGGTTTATTTTGATAAACAAAACAATTTCACTTACCGTATAGGAGAGCACTCCTCCAGTCAGGAACTGTTGTAAGGAATCTGTGTACTCTTGTTAATAATTCCTCATCATTTGACCATCATGTGTCCACAGTAGTGTGGAAATATCTGTCCCATCTAATTTCCAATGGTAACTCCATTTGATCCAGGGATGTCTTAATTACCCTTTACTCGTATCTTGTTATACCCATTAATGATTATAATTTCCTTTTTGACATGTATTTATCTAAACATATCATACAACTTGAGAGACCTCAGAGATTCATAACTGAAAAGATCAGTGGCCTCAAAAATCTTAGTTATCAAGAGAGACTGGTAGCCCTTTCTCTATAGATTCATAGATTGTTACTAGGATAATGACCCAGTAAGCCTTTTTAAGCCTAGCCAAGTTTTCATGAAAGAAAAATGATGTCTTGAATCCAAATAGAAAATAGAGGGCCAGACATTTATAAGCTACCTCTGTCCTTAAGGGACATGAGTGCCAGGCCTGGTGTAAATTTCTTTTTCCCCATCCAATGGTCTAGGTTGTGCTTTACCTGAGTAATAGACAAACTCAGCTTCACATGGACAGGAAGCCTGTTCCATAGGAGGGACAGTATCTGGGACACATCTGTCTCTCCAGCATATTCTGTTTAAGTCAGAGAAAAAAAATCAAGTCTATTGTGTTTCTGGTACTGTTTGACTTATGAATATGTAGGAGATTCATAAGTTTGGTGTTTACGGATGCCATGTAAGCCAGACATATATCACCCCTCAGCAATCTACAGGAGACTGAGTAGAGGGAAAGGACTTTAAGCCACTCTGCATAAGGCAGGTTTGTTATGCATTGCATTCTTTTTGTAAGGAACCTCTGAGGTCACTGCAGTTGCTTCATATGCCTGGTCAGGTACATAACAAAGGGAGCGTTGTACTCTATGGTTGTCTAATAAGTATGGAGTATGGTTGGATAATGACATCTTTGGACTTTGATGCCAGGCCTTTACTTATAAGTTGTGCAACATAAAAGGATTTCCTCACCACATTGGAGGCTGCGGTGGTGCAGCGGTTAGCATTGTCGCCTCACAGCAAGAGGCTCTCCAGTTCGATTCTCAGCAGGAGTGTCTTCTGTGAGAAGTCTGCATGTCTTCCCCACAGTCGAGTGATGTTTAAAGACATGCAGGTAGGTGCGTGCATGAATGGGTGTGCCTTCTTTGAAAGTTGACTAATATGACAACTAATAATGGTTGTCTAATAAGGGTGGAGTATGGTTGGATAATGACATCTTTGGACCTTGATGCCAAGCCCTTACTTATAAGTTGTGCAACATAAAAAATTTCCTCACCACATTGGAAGCTGCGGTGGTGCAGTGGTTAGCATTGTCCCCTCACAGCAAGAGGCTCTCCAGTTTGATTCTCAGCAGGAGTGCCTTCTGTGAGGAGTCTGCATGTCCTCCCCACAGTCGAGTGACATTTAAAGACATGAAGGTAGGTGCATGCATGAATGGGTGTGCCTTCTTTGAAGGTTGGGGATTGGGCTGTCACCTCAGCACTGTAAAAATCCACTGCTAATCATTAGCGGACCAGAGTTCCACTGTGGCGATCCCTAATCGGGAAAAGCCAGAAGACATTTGTTTATTGGCCACATGGTGGTCATAGGTAAGGCTGCTATCTATGTGCATACCAATATCCCTGACCACTGGGTTGACTTTTGGGGCATGTTATCAACATTGTCATTAGCCAGGATGGTTGACTTCCCAAAGGGTACAATTATGAATTTTTAGCATTGAGTTTAAGACTATGGCTTTGACACCATTTGTAAGTCAGAGATAGACCTTCTTGAAAAATGCTAGTGTCTGCTGGGGAGTCAGTGATAACCCCCAGCATTCAATTGTCTGCAAACTTTGTCAGCCATAAACCTTCAGGATTTGCTTCCATTTCAGAGAAATAGATGCCAAAAAGGAGCGGTCCCAGTACTGAATGATGGGGGGCCCTGATAGTGACTGGCTTCTTGCTGAAGGTGGCCTTACCTACTTTGACTTCCTGGGTCCTATCAGTGAGTCAGTTGGCTATCCAGTCAGTGATAAAAGGGTTTATACATAAATGAGTGAGCTTGTCTATAATGCTTGAATGAGGTATTGTATCAAAAGCCTTGGTTAGGTCAGGGTTAACTGTGTGCACTGTCTTGACTTCATCCAGTGCTTTGGCTACCCTTTCAAAAAATTCCACCAGATTTAATAGGCATGACCTTCCTTTAGCAAAGCCAAACTGTAATGGATCCAGCATTTGTAGGTTACCTATGTCCTCATTTATTATATCCATGATGATTCTCTCCATGGCCTTACATATGAGCTGGTCAGATTTATAGGCCTGTAGTTACTAGGATCGGTCGTTGGACCTCCTTTGTGCAGGGGAATGACTGTAGCTATCTTCACTTCCTTGGGTACAAAACCTGACTGCACGCTCCAGTTGAAAAGTGATTCAAGTGGACCAGAGGGGTCATGTTACATGCTATTTATTAAGCATCCTGGGATGTTATTGGGGCCCATCGATGCAGTGTTTTTGGTCTTGGAAAAGTGCATTCATGACCTGTTCCCTCGTAATGGTTGTAATGGTTGGGGGGACTGAAGTATGTCATATTTCCTTTGGACTGTTGTTGGGGAGTAGGGGGGAGACTTCTCCCTGTACTTCGTTTCATACAGACGTCTCGATGGAGATCTATATCTAGGCATTCGTGCCATGAACAATCCAATCCTATTTGATCTGCTATTCATTCACAGAACTAATGGTACATAAAATATTTGGTTAAAGGTAATAAACCTTCATCACCAGATAAACAAGATACATTTGGGTAATAGATTAATATCCCAACATATCCCTCACTTCTGTAACAACCTTCTACTTACATGTCAACCAGAGTAACACCCTTGACACCTTCAAGGTAAAAGTAGATAAGATAATTGGATGGGTAACCTCAAATTCTGTTCCAGTCTAACTTGCCTTGCCCTCCTTGAGACTAGAGGGAAATTTTGAAAAGGGTTTTTTGGCTAGGCTAGAAATGGTCTGGAGACAGATTGCCTAGTACTTAACTATCTACCTATGACATTGAACAAGTAATCTGCAAAGAATGCTCATATTGCATTAGCTGGAGTTCACAAACTTTAAAATATAAACGCTAATATAATTTGAACAAATTTATAACTGTCTTCTGTGTGCATATTCTAATATGGGGGATTCACCTCACACCCCCTTATTTTATTATTCTCACTTCAAGGTCACTGTAGCTCTGAGAAAGAGAGTTCTTTGACAAGCAACATAAAGTCTGCCTCACTGCTTCTTCAGAAGTGAGACTGATTTTTCAAAATAGTAAAACACATGAGATTTAACATAATGCGTGCATGTTATTAGAGGAAAAGCGATATAAGCAACTAAAACTCAAAGTGATATGCTTTAGCAACTGTGATATGAGCTCATACGATCCAGTCAATAGCATTAACCTCCCTTGTGTTATAAGACCAGCTGGCTCTCTGTATAGAAAAGCATTTCTTTATTGAAACAACCACCAAATGAACAATCCAAAGGAGGCTAAGTGGATCTGCTCAGTGTAATCAGTTAACTAATGTACAGAATAGCAGATTTACAGCTTGTCACTTTGTCATGATCAAATGTATTTTCACATATTGTGAAATTTCTTCTATCCATCCATGCAGCACACTGTTTAATAAGGGAAATAGTTCCATTGTGTTGGCAGCCTCAGTGTCAGTCATAAAACCATAGATATCACTTACAGTGGCCAGTGTAAGCTATTTTCCAGTGATATGAGAATTTGTTGGCTCTGTTATTCATAGTAACACTATGTAAAAGACTTTCAGTGCACTTTCAGAGACAATGACAGCTTTAACAAAGAACACCTGCTGCACATCTTTCTACATATTTACTAATAAATTAAGAGGCTTGTTAAGAAAGTCTGGGTGTTTAGTAAGCAAAAAGCAGTGCCAAATGAAGGATTTTGCTGACTCATCACCAGTGTCACATTGATTATCAAGCAGTGGATCTTTGGATTATCTTGTATGCCTTCAGAAATTAAACTCAAAACTATTACAAACAGGTGGGAGGCTGACATAATGGTTAAGGTATTTACCTTACCAGATGCAAGGTGCAGGGTTTGATTCTCGCTGGGATAATTGGCTAGGCTTAAAATGGCCCACGAGCAGTTAGCCTAGTACTAACCTATGAACCAGCACTCATCATACTTTCAATGTTTTTGTGGTGGCTCTTTTCAGCTCTAGCCTTACTGAGAGATGAAACCAGGAGTATATCCCATATAACACTGGATTAAATAATGGGTTTACAGTATGTTAGACCTGGCATACGATGAAGTATGTACCCATTCTGGAAAAAGGGTGGTGTGGTAGGCCATGGATTGCCACAATCCCTCACAGACAGGAAAGCATCTGTGACTCAAGCATGATTGTTTCACTCAAATGGCCACTGTGTTGTAGTATTCTTCATTCAGGAGTTCAGAAAAGCATGCACTGACATAGAAAAGGTATAATTGTCCCTTTCCTGACATATGTCACATGTCCCCCACACATACACACACAGGAGATGAATTACGGCAATAATTACATTGTCATCACTGTCAGGATGCTAACACAGTAAAATAACTACCATGTCTGCCTGTCTGCAGTGTGAGGAAAGACATGTCAGTATCAGTAAGCAGATAGCAGGTATCAGTTGTAGAAATTATACAGAAATAATGTTTTTATGACTCTTAGTAGCTGAATTATTGTTTTTATACTCAGTGTATAATGAAGTTGGTTTTACAATCTATCTATCTATATATATATATATATATATATATATATATATATATATATATATATGTAGAGAGAGAGAGAGACAGATATAGATATATAGATATACATATACATGAACATATATGGGTCCTTATCACATCTCAATTTTCTGAAGATAACATTTTAAACATTAAAGTAACTATGAATTCTGAATGAATACATAATTTAAAAATGCATCCACATTTAAGAGACTATTCTTAACATTGAAACTGCAATGACAGAGGTGATCTTTGTGAATTATAATAAAAAATCTGATCTCATTTAACAGCTCTGGTCAGAAATTGGTTACTTACTGGAGAAATCCAGAGGAGATAACATAAGATATGTAGAGCTGAGATATTGGCCAGAAAATGAACGCATTACTGTCATTCTATGAGCAGAATTGCCCACAGCTTCAAACTTTAAATTGTTCTCGTAACTTCAAAAGTACCTATCAAAATATAGTTCAACTATCAATGATTCTTAACAGATCTAGGACACATTATAGTCATGTTCAGAGCAATCTAAAAACATCAACATCAAATGATAAACAAGTAAAAGATAGCACTCAATGTTTGGAAGAATGCATGCAATAGAATTAAATCATCTGAATTTAATAAAACCATTGCACACCTTTATCATAAATTAATGCTTAGATTTACATTAAAATTATTTAAGAAAAAATGTAGTATAAGTAACTAGACTAGAAACTGAAATAACTAATTTCTCAGGGCACCACAGACACTAAAAAGTATACTTTTGAGTCCTCAAATTAAGATTTTGCTGGACTGATTCAAACCAGAGAACATTAAAAGAACGCAAGGTAGGTTTATGGAGGCAGTTTCCTCATGTGTTTTGTCAGGATGAGGGTTAGGGGAGGCTTGCGTACCTGGGTGTAGTATTTGATTTACAGAGTGCCAGAACTTTTTAGGGTTGGATTTAAAGGTAGAAGATGGATTATTATAGACGTTTTTCTTATCTTTATTTATGTGACTTTTGGCAAGATTTTTAAGTTCTTTATGTTAGAGTGTGCTCAACAATATACTAAGGCTGAAACTAACTTTGCTAGAAATATGCAACATAAATAAGGTATAAAATAAAGCTTGCTTAAATGTAGAAATAGAGTTTAGCAATATGTGATTAGCATCCATACTAAATGACCGTGGCTAGGAAAATAAGGAATCTGCTGAATGGACATTATTTCCTTACAAACAGGATGTATGCAAGAGCAAAAATGCAAAATCTGCTTTTAAAGAACACTGACAATTTGTTTGCTTAAAAACATGTTTTTCTGGATATAAAAATAATGGATACAATATGTTTCCTTAAACAACAGGACATGTTTCTGCATATAAAAATAATGGACACAATATGTTTCCTTAAACAACAGGACATGTTTATGACACTGTTACAATCTGTTGTCTTGGCACAAGAACAGATGTTCTTATACAAAAGACAAAAAACAGGATGTTCACACTGTCAGAAAAGCTGAAAAATAATATTAAGTTAGCAGTTTGCGTCAGCATCTGCAACGATCAGTATTCTTTCTACAGGATGAGCAATTCTATAAAATAGAATACCAAGAGGAAATATATTTGTATGTGCATGACTAAAATTGTATAAAAAGATCTGTATGAATCCAGTTATGTTAGGGGTATTGGTAGAGACACATTTGTCCTGAGGTAAATGTTATATCTCTCACATCATCTGTACTATATCTGAAGTAAAGTGAACAGCACTTTAAGCTGCAACGTTAGTCCATTTGGTTTACTATAAAAAGTTGTTACTGCTCTAAGTTGATGCTGCAAAGTATATTCTCTCATCAGTATATATTTTGCAAGTTTCTGTATGCAACAGACTGTGAATGCAAATATAACAAGACTTTGATTTCAGCAGAATCCAGCCAGCAAGACTGAGTGTCTTAAGAAGACTTCAAATCCATCACAGTAAGCAGCACCATATAATTTTTCAATGGCGAGCCAGCCTGCATTAGAACACAGAAGGAGTGGTAAGCCCTGCAGAGGGTCACTTCAGTCAAATTGCAGTAACTAACATTTGTATGTATGTGTAAATCCTAAACAGAATTATTCCAGTTTATGCAGCTTGCAGTAGTAAAGTTTTTTAGACGTCTACATCCGGAGTGAGACTGAAGCTCAAGTCACAGTGCAATAACTTCTCTAAGAAAAGGTGGATATCTACTAGCACAGCAGTCCGCTGCCTGTTGTGCTTCACCAGCTTCTCGAGTGACTTTGAAATATTTCCAGCCATCTGCAACAACAGCCTGATCACCTGTTTTCTTGCTCACTGGTAAGACTTTTTTCAGTGTCACATTTTTTAGTATGGATGCTATCAGGTAGAATTCTAGCAAATGTAAGCCAAGTTTTACTCTTAATGTAGCAGAATAACCAGATAAAATATGGAGTAAATTGCAATGTTGGTATACACAACACATTAGTAAGTGTAAAACCTTATTAGGACAAGTTGACATACAAGCATTATGCAAGTGGATTGTAACATTTGATTGGTATTTGCAACAAAAAATGAAGTATATCATAGTAAATGTTTATTGTGTGATTCAAGAGAAACTGCATTTTGTGTGATATGCCATAAAAAGTCTTGCATGATATTGCTAAAAAAATAGACTGTGCAGACAGATCTGTTCATGACAAAGAATTAATTAAGGGTACACAGTTTTCATTATATCCAGATGTAAAACAGTAATGTCCTGTCAGTACATTAATCTCCGAATTACAACAGCAGTCAAATCTGTTATTGACAAAGTCCCCTGTAGATCTTGTAACACATTTTAAACATTATGTACGAGCATGGAATGATGCCACGGCTAAACATACAGATAAGGACAGAAATAAAGCTTATGATACATTGACAGAACAATTTAATACATTTTTAAAAGAGAAACAAAGTGAGTTTAAAATGTTTAGAAATGACATCCAAGATCTCTGTCAAAAGTGCATAGGAGCCCTGCAGTCCACAGAGGAATCCAATAACAGGTATCATACATCCCTTAAACACTTACAGGTAGAAAGACAGACCTTAAACAGCGTCTGAAGGAAAAGGAAGAAGAATTAGATGGATTAACCTCCAAAATACTATTTTGATATCCCAGCTTAAAGAAGAGTTAAAAAACACAAAACCAGTCCAAATTATAGAACAGGGACAGGGAACCACTACAGATTTATATACACAGTCTAGATTATTACAGAGTTTACCACAGTGGAATGATAAAAAGCATATTTTATAACATGCTTACATTTGAAGAATGGTAGGCATATACAGAAGAATCTGATATATGGAAATATGCATTACTTAGATGTTTCTGGATTTTTATTCCCAAATGTTTTAAAACTTTCATTCAATTAAAACAAGATGATTATCAGTTAAACACTAAAGATGGACGTATGACAGCTGTTTTAATGGCATTTACACAAGGGCAGCCGCTCACAGCCATATTATTAGCTAATTTCAAAATTACTAACACAGATAAATTAATGGAACAAAGTGAACATTTTAGACTTGTATTTCAAATCACATATCAAAAAAACAGAGACATGGGAAAAAGAGACATACACAAACAGTTAATACATTGCTTCTTAGAACAAGTCAAAGGGGTTCCAGGGGATATTAAATGTATCTATGAAGAAAATTCTGATACCCTCACTGATTTGGTACAAAAACTAATGAGGGGACAGACTATGGCTGATGATGGGACATTATACTCACACCATATCTTTGCCTTTGAAGATAATAGTGAGCCATTTGAAGTAATTGGTGAGGTAAAAAATAGGGGAAGGCAAAGGTGGAATGACCAACCACTAGCAGAAAGAGCTGTGTCAGCACCACTAGCTCCTGCCTCTATGTCTGTAGTACCAGGATCAAGCACAGGTAATGAGCAAAAGGCACCAACATGCTTCTTTTGTAAAAAATAGGACATATTAAGCAAAATTGTGATCATTACAAAGCCTGGCACAAAAAGAAGGAAGAACAGGGCGTGTTTCCAAAAAGAGAGTAAACAAATTTACAAGAAAAGTCAGAAAAAAAGGATTATATACAAAAACCTTACAATATTGGTAAAGACAGTTATAAGAGCCATCAATATACAGTAAAAGGGGAAGTATGCCCGGTAGATTTTCAAACAGTTTCACCTGTAAATCCAAAACATTTGATAGAACAGGCAGAAGGAATAGCTAGGCAACAGTTAAAGAGATTGAAAAACCTAAATAGGTAGATAATTCAGACACAGAGGAAGATGACAAGCAAAACATGAGGTGTGCCATATTGCATTTGATAATAAAGGATAGGATGAGTGGATTTCCTTACAATAAGGATGTGCCCCCCCACACTCTGGTATCTTTCCTGACTACCTTTAAAAAGGGTCAAGATGGATGACCACTGATTGATATTGGAGTAGAGGGGTCACTGTGGAAAAATGTCTTAATAGACACAGGAGCAGCAGTATCTGTCACATACAGACAGTTACCAGCAAATCCTATAAAAAAGGTTTGCATTTCAGCATTTAATGGCACAGGACACTATGCAGCGAGTAGTCAAAATGTGGACATAAATTTAGTCAAGAGGTACAGACATGGAAGGGTGCATTTTTAATGCATCCATCTTGCTCATATACCATTATTGGTATGGACATTCTAGGGCCTTTAGGCATAGTAATTGATTTACCTAATGAAATTCTGTGGATGGGAGACAAACAGCAAAGAGAGGAAGAGAAAAGTACAGGTTGCTATGCAATCTCTCCACCTGACAAACATGAAAAGCCTACAGGCTATGTAAATACAGACAGTGAGGATGTATGGAAGCATTTACAACAGCAATTCCCAAATCTGTGGTCCAAGGGTCCCAGTGATTGTGGGAAATTGGAAAGCCCAGTATGGGTAGGAAGTGATCAGGACTATATACCACCTTTTCAAAAACAATATCCTATTCCTAGGGAAGCAGAAGAACATATGGAAAATGTATTGCAGAATGGAAAAAAGAAGGGATTATACAAAAGGGCAACAGTCCTACAAATTCACCAATCTGGCCCGTTAAGAAAAAAGATGGTAGTTATCGTCTTGTTATTGATTTACGAAAGGTTAATCAATATACTACTCCTAGAGCACATTTGATTCCAGGAGTCCCAGAGTTGGCTGCACATATTAAACCACAAAGTAAATGGTTTACAGTAATAGATTTAGCAAATGGCTTTTTTGCAGTACCACTCTGGAAAAAAGATTGGCCAAGATTTGCCTTTACATTTAACAACCAGCAATATGTCATGACAAGGTTACCACAAGGGTTTCAAAACAGTCCAGTTATTTTTCATCAGACAGTAGGATCCATTCTACAACATTTGGAAAAGTATGATTCAGTAATACATTACATTGATGATATTTTAATTCAGTCAGATACAGTAGAGGAGCATGTACGGCTTCTTAAGAGAGTTTTTCATACTCTACAGCAATCAGGCTTTAAGGTTAAAAGTGAATAAATTCAGTTTATGACACAAAAAGTTAAGTTTCTAGGTACTATTATAAAACCAACAGGAAGGTCTCCTTGCCCTATACGTGTACAAGGCATTTTACAAATGGAAAATCCATGACTATAGCAGACTTACATAAATTCATGGGAATCATGAATTACAATAGGGAATTTTTAGAGGATTATGCAGCCATGGTTCATAGGTAGGTACTAGGCTATCTGCCCAAAGGCATTTATAAGCCTAGCCAGAATGTGTTGGCTTTCGCTTAGAGTAGTTCCCTGTACCTCTGTCTAGCAGAGCCACTGAAGTGATTCCTGGGGTAAACTTTATGTTTCCCATCCACTCGTCAAGATTTCTCTTGAAGAGGGTTAGCGAGGAGCTCTGCCTAATGTAGATTGGAATCTTGTTCCAGAGCTGCTCCCCTATACAAAATGTTACAGGAACAAAAGAACTCCACCTTTTTAGAGTCGGGATCTCATGAAGAGGAGGCATTTTCACAAAAATAAAACTAGCACAAGCTACAGAATTAATAGCACCCACACTAAGGTTACCATTTGTGTTACAAGCAGCAGCAGGGAAAAAACACTGTCTGTGGTACTACTACAGGAATGGCCACATGGTAGTGACAACAGAATGGAAAAAACATTATGCCTAGTCACTTTGTTTAGCAGGAAAATGACTCCAGTACAACGGGACTACCATCCATGTATACAGCAGTTATTAGCCATTTACTGGGGTATTAAACAAACTGAATATTTGACCATATTTTCCAGCATTATAGTACAAACACCACATTAAGCAGTAAAAGCTCTGATAGTTTTGAAATTAACAAAATTATAGATGGTATTAGTCAGGCAGGCTTTGAAAAATGGATGGCACTTTTTGGAATAAAAACTGTTACTATACAGACGGGACAAATACTATTTGTCAAACCACATGGGATATGAAGGAAAACTGTTTAGAAAAGATAATGTCACCTGATGTGCAATTTTTAGCATCTGATTTTGATCACTTTAAGCCATCCATCTTTGTGGATGGAGCACGATATTGGGACCAAGGCAGATACTGGACAGGATTTCCCATAGTTCCAGAGAATCCACAGCTGGGTTCTCTACTAATCAGATTACCAGGGCATATGTCAGCTCAAAGAGCTGAACTGGAGGCAGTACTGTATGTGCTAAAGTATTACAATCCTATTAACATTTTTTCAGATAGTGCTTATGTAGTAAATTCTTTAAGACTGCATATAGAAACCTGGGTAAGACAAGGATTTGTGGATAGTGTAGGTAAACCATTATGGCATGCTGAAGTATTAAAAGACATATATAAAGTTATAACAATGTCAAAACAACAAGGACAGTATAGCATCTTAAAAGTAAAAGCACATCAAAAGTCAACCAGTGAAACTTACAGGTTAAATATGTTAGCTGATACTTTGGTAAAACAAGCAGCACAAAATGGAAAAGAACTTCCAGAATATGAGTATGCCAGTGTATAAATTAGTGTCTTAAAAGAGTTAGATAAAGAGTCAATAGAAAAAGACCTTGTAAATATACAAAAACAACAGGGCTTAAAAGAAGAAACCAATCAATGCAGATTAGCAGGTATACCACCAAAGGAGTACTATGCATATACCACCTCCAAAGGGTTACAGTTGCCATATGTACCATTTCAGTTGGCACGCCAGTTGGTCAAGTTAAATCACCAAATACTGGGCCATATAGGAACAGATAAGTTATGGGCAGTTGTAAAAGAAAAGTATTGGAACCCAAATTTAAAGGTCTACAAACTGATTATAGAAGAATGTTTAATCTGTCCGCAGGTAAATGCTAAAAGCAAAAGGCTTCAGTTAAATCGAGTACAGCCAGTGGATGGGCCATGGTATGCAGTTCAAATAGATTATGCAGGTCCATTACCAACAACAAAAGGGAAGTTACAGGTATCTACTAGTAGTAGTGGATGTCTTTTCAAAATGGGTAGAAGCAGTTCCTACCAAAACCATGACAGCAAAGGCGACAGCAGAAGCCTTATGGAAAAATATTTTCTGTCACTGGGGATGGCCACGGGTCATAGAGTCAGACAATGGCCCACAGTTTGTTAGTGATCTCATTAAACAAATGTGTATTTTGTTAGGTATACAGCAAAGGTTTCATGTACCATACCATCCACAATCTAATGGCATTGTAGAACGTATGAATCGGACGTTAAAGGAATGTCTAAAAAAGGCATGCTTGGAAAAGGCAACACATGGGTACATCATTTGCCTGGTATTTTAATGGGTATTCAAGCAACACCAAACAGGAAAACAGGTATTTCCCCATATGAAATAATGACAGGCCATAAAATGCCCATACAATTACCATTTGACCCAGATTTACCTAATGGTAGGCCCATGCTAGAAATCAGCAAACATCAGGAATGGCTAAAACAACTTATTAGTATATGTGACTATAATGCAAGGGAGCAAGCGTTCCATCCATGGAAAAAGGTGCCAATATTTCCAGCTGAAGAAAACCTTCCCTGTGGAACCAAAGTATTGGTAAAACATTCCAAATGGAAGGACCATGGACTAGCAATTGGCAAGACCCTTTTGAAGTAGTGGAACAAATTTGACCATTAGTGTACAAAATCAAAGGAAAAAGGAAAAATAGAATAATGTTGGTACATAAAGATCAACTAAGAATGATCAAAAATAGTGAGCAATGTAAATCTGATTAAATGTATTCTCTTGTAGGTTTCCAACAGAGAAAACCATAATGAAATTGCCATGGTTTAAAGTGCATCCTTTTGGCAATCCAGTTTCGGATGACCAAAGGCAAAGTGATTCAACAATGGAATTTCTATTTAAAGGATGTTTTTTTTTAATTGATAATAGTTATCATACTATTATTGTATTGCTTAGTATTAAATTATACTTACAACCTGTTAATCAAACTGTAAAGTTACATAAGAGAGAGAGTAAAGAAATGTGGAAAAATGAACAAGATTGGTCACCATCTTATAACACATTTTTGGCAAGGCAATGTTGGTATGCAAAAAGCATGACTGTTTCTAATTGTTGGGTTTGTAGTTTAATACCAAAAATAACAGTGGTAATGCCTTTAATACCTATTCCACTGAATTATCTTAGTAGTTGGAGGGTATTAATAAATGAAACAGAAGATCAAAGTCATAAATGTACAATTACGTAAAGCAAGAGTACAGTTATCTGCAATAGTACAGGGAATCACATGTTTTCAACAAAATGGAACTCTTCCAGTGGGTAATAGCAATTGTATTCAAACAAGTGAAATGATAATTTTTCACAACCACATACCAGTACGTGGAGTATTTTCTCATGGTTTTCCTATTTTAATACCAATTAAGGGTCAGTTAATATTAAGTGACACAGCAGTATTTCATTTTTCACAAAATGATACAAATGAGTGTAAAACCAATATTTCATGTTGGCGAAGTAAAACAGATCAAAACGTTACAGTTGTACATGATAAAACTCCTACTATGGGGCAAGTAAATGGCAGTATGGTAAACAGCAGTGTTGCTCTATCAGATGGATTATATAACATCTGTGGTAAATATGCTTATAAATGTTTACCAAAGGGATGGGATGCCACCTGTTATATAGGATTAGTGGTACAAGCAATGCATCATGTAAAAGAGTTGCCAAAAGGAAGCATTAGAAATGCAAAAAAGAATAGGGATATATTACCTGTGATTAAAAGTCCAGAAAATCCAGTAGATACCTTAGATATATCACGTATATATCATCAAAATCTTGATTATATTAAATTGAAAGATATGGATTTAGGAGATGATGTAATCTCTGGAGCAGGTATTTTCCCTTGGTATGGGGCTGCAAAAGCCATCTGGGAGCTGAGAAAACTATCTAAACTAGTTGAGGTATTGGCAAATGCCACTTTCAATGCATTACTGTCAAAATGACAGCAATACGAACTATGGTTTTGCAAAATCGAATGGCATTAGATTACATATTAGCATCCCAACGGGGTACATGTGCTTTAATAGGAGAACAATGTTGTACATTTATTCCAGACAAAACAGAATCTGTAAAAGCACATTTAGAAGTGATTGCACAAGTGTCTCAACATACTAGAAAAAACAGGAATGATGATTGGAGTGAATGGTTTAGTAATATATTTACAGGATGGACAGGAAAAAATCATTGTATTTTTAATTTCTTTTATTGTTATTGTAATGCTTGGTTGCATATTATTTACATGTATTAAAGTCTGCTTAGCAAAAGCTAGTCAAGTTACTGTTGTTAATTGTCATAATGAAAAAGTATTATCAAATAATGCTGAGTTTATTTCCCTGGTTTAAAATAAAAAAGAGGGAATTGTTAGAGTGTGATCAACAATATACTAAGGTTAAAAGTAACTTTGCTAGAAATATGCAACATAAATAAGGTATAAGATAAAGCTTGCTTAAATATAGAAATAGAGTTTAGCAATATGTGATTAGCATCCATACTAAATGGCCATGGCTTGGAAAATAAGGAATCTGCTGAATGGACATTATTTTCTTACAAACAGGATATATGCAAGAGCAAAAATGCAAAATCTGCTTTTAAAGAACACTGACAATTTGTTTCCTTAAAAACATGCTTTTCTGCATATAAAAATAATGGATAGAATATGTTTCCTTAAACAACAGGACATGTTTCTGCATATAAAAATAATGGACGCAATATGTTTCCTTAAACAACAGGACATGTTTATGACACTGTTACAATATGTTTCCTTGGCACAAGAACAGATATTCTTATACAAAAGACAATAAAACAGGATGTTCACACTGTCAGAAAAGCTGAAAAATAATATTATTAATTCAGCAGTTTGCATCAGCATCTGCAACAATAAGTATTGTTTCTACAGGATGAGCAATTCTCCAAAATAGAATACCAAGAGGAAATGTATATGTAAGTGCATGACTAAAATTGTATATAAAGATCTGTATGAATCCAGTTATGTTACGGGTATTGGTAGAGACACATTTGTCTCAAGGTAAATGTTATATCTCTCGCATCATCTGTACTATATGAGAAGTAAAGTGGAACAGTACTTTAAGCTACAACGTTAGTCGATTTGGTTTATTATAAAACGTTATTTGTTACTGCTCTAAGATGATGCTACAAAGTATATTCTCTCATCAGTGTATATTCTGCAAGTTTCTGTATGCAACAGACTGTGAATGCAAATATAACCAGACTTTGATTTCAGCAGAATCCAGCCAGCAAGACTGAGTGTCTTAAGAAGACTTCAAATCCATCACAGTAAGCAGCACCATATAATTTTTCACTTTATATTTCTGGAGGACTGGTTGATGTTTAGTTTTAGTCCACATTTTCCATGCTCTGTCTTTATTTTTAGTAGTGCACGTGTGTTTACAGTCAGCCATGGGGCTATGTTAGACTTTCTGTGGACTGTTCTAACGGGTGCCACAAAATTTAAAATACTAAGGAAAGTGGAGTTAAAAAAGTGGACAGCTTCATCCAAAGGGAGTAGTTTTAAGTGATTCCAGTTCACATTTGATAGTAAAGATTTGAATGTTTCAGGATTAAAGTTTGTTAGTTGTCGGTGTTTGATAAACCTTTAGGTTTAGCTTGATGGGATGTGTATCTTGATATTTTTACTGGACAATTATCACTTGGGGAATTTGGTAGCATTTCAGGGTTATGGTATTTGGAAGGGTGAGAGACAAGAATCCAGTCAAGGAGAGATGAGGCTGTATGGGAGTTATTGAAATAAGTGGGATCAGAGATGAGTTGGGTAAAGCCATAGAGATTAAGGTGTTGTGAGGAGTTTTGAAAGGAAAGAGATAGCCGGTTAGTGTTGACATCCCCAAGAATGAGTTTCATTTGGGATGTGTTGGGAGATATGAGCAAGCATATTTTCCAGTAGGGGGATATTATCATCTGGTGGAATGTAAATTGCTACAATGGTGATAGTGGAATGGCTATTAATATTTAGGTTTACTGATAAAATTTCGGCTGGGGAGAAGGCTTGGGATGTAAAAGTAGTTTACTCATAGTTACATGATAATGCCATTTTCTACAATAGATAGTTGATGATTTAATATACTTTATTATAAAACCAGAATTCCACTTAAATTATATGCCTTTTAAGAATCCTAATTGTAAGAAGTTATTTTTCCCATTTCTGTGCCAGAGGTATGCATTCTGAATAATTAATCTGAGCTGTCTTTTTTAAAACTGATTCTTAACTTTTTTCTTACGTCTAATTTTAAGAGCAGTCTATGAAAAAGCAAATCAAGGTGAAACTGCTTAACATCTAGTTTGGAGAATAAATCATATCCTAATTTTTTTTGCAACACAATAAAAAATAAACAAGTAAATATGTTTGTTTAAAGTCATACATAATGTCTCTCTCACACACACACACACACACACACACACACACACAACCTACCAACAAGCTACAAAAACACAATTCAAAATCAGGACAAAGTACAATTAGAACCATGCGATAACTATAAAACAGATCAAAATAGTGTGTCTTGCACATTCATTCCATTCAAAAATCATTTTATGCAGTCTCAAATTCAGGCATAATCAAATTTAAATGTACTAATAAAGAGATGTCCTAATTATCTGGCAAATATCATCAGGTCCTTCTTGCCTTTCAAGATGTTAACACTAGCATCTAACTAGCCCACACTCTAACTTAATTAAATGGGGTCTCATTTGTCCTGCTTTAAGGGCAACAAGTGACCTTTCAGTACCAAACTGTGGTAGAGACTATCATACTAGCAATAGTTGGCTATTAGAGCCCTCCTTTAGTAAATTTGCATACTTTTTATAAATACTACCAGTTTCTCAATAAACGCATACTATTCTTTTTTTCCCCCAAATTGATGCAATCAATAAACTAGTCTCAACTGACATGCTAAGAATCTGGTATAGCTCAAAAGACTCTATGAAGTGGTAATTAATCAAATAGTATTTCGACACTATCCTCCTCTCTAAACTATCCACCCTCCACATTTCACCACCTATCCTACTATAGTTCACTAGCTATCTCTCCAATAGGCAGCAATCCACAAAATGGCAACAATTTTACTCTCCCTTTCTCAATACTTCCACAGGGGTACCCCAAGGCTCCATACTTGGTCATGTCTTATTTAGCATCTTTATTAACAACTTTCACTACACTCTTCCACAATGCTCAGTAATCCAGTATGCTGATGAGTCTACAATAACATGCACTGCAAATTCCAGCTCTGAACTCCAGCAAATCACCCAGAATGCCCTCACCTATACTGAATCTTGGATGCTTAATCATCTTGCCCTAAAATCCAAAAAAAAAAACTAAACAGTCATTTTACCCCGAAGAAAACTACTCCCCTAGATAAAAACCTCTTCACTATACAAGCCCAAGACAGTACTACTATAGAAGTTGTCCCACACACTAAATTACTAGACATTATTATAGATGGAAACCTTAACTTTGACCTACACATAAACAATAACATCAGATAAACACACCATAAGCTCAGTATGCTGTACAGGCACCAACACTTTTAGTCTCTCTACTAGACAAACCCTTGCAACTACCTTTTTATTACCATCTCTCCTTTATGGCACCCCTCTCCTCACTAATATCCAAAAATTCTACAAAATGCATACTTGATATCTGCTACAACAGAATAGCCAAATTTGCCAACAAGGGCAAATTCTTATCCCACCACTGTAACTCACTGAAACAATTAGGATAACTAGAACTCCCCTACCATTTCTCATTCACCCAACTAATTAGAGCACATAAAATAATCTACAGATTGTCCTGCTCTCAGCTCTACTTGCCAAATACCAAACCAGCAGGGAGCTAAGATCTGAAAATCATCTACTTCTAAAAATAGAAAAGCCCACCTTACCTACTGTCAACTCCTTTCCCCCTTCTCCATCACGAAACTATGGAACTCACTTCCACCTTCTATAAGAAGCACAGGCAGCATACCACCTTCAAACATATACTAAAATGTCATCTTAACTCTTCCTGGCTATGTACCTGCTCTATAACCTAACCTCTTCCTTCTCCTTATATGATAACTAAATTCCTATACTTTTTCCGGACTGATGATACTTTCTCCATATTTATTATTTTTTTCATCACTTGTTGATACTGGTACAATAATGCTGATTAATATATCTTGGTTTATACCTCTCTGAATGAATTCCTCTGGCAACCAACTAAATTCCTGCTTTTATGTATATATTCTGTCCATATTACTGTAATCAAACTAACTAGATTCCAGCTTTTATGTATACATTATGTAAATATTATTGTAATCAAACCAACTAAATTCCTGCTTTTATGTTATCTTTGCCTGGGTTGTATCCCTCTAATTTCACTATTAGGGTGTTCCCCACAGAATACCCTTGGACTCGGTCAGGACATTGTCTTCTTCTACCACCCTCTACCACCAGAAAAAGAGACTATCCCTCCACGACCCTGTGTCTTTGCCTGGGTTGTATCCCTCTAATTTCACTATTAGGGTGTTCCCCACAGAATACCCTTGGACTCAGTCAGGACATTGTCTTCTTCTACCACCCTCTACCACCAGAAAAAAGAGACTATCCCCTCCACGACCCTGTGTCTTTGCCTGGGTTGTATCCCTCTAATTTCACTATTAGGGTGTTCCCCACAGAATACCCTTGGACTCGGTCAGGACATTGTCTTCTTCTACCACCCTCTACCACCAGAAAAAGAGACTATCCCTCCACGACCGTGTCTTTGCCTGGGTTGTATCCCTCTAATTTCACTATTAGGGTGTTCCCACAGAATACCCTGGACTCGGTCAGGACATTGTCTTCTTCTACCACCCTCTACCACCAGAAAAAGAGACTATCCCTCCACGACCCTGTGTCTTTGCCTGGGTTGTATCCTCTAATTTCACTATTAGGGTGTTCCCCACAGAATACCCTTGGACTCGGTCAGGACATTGTCTTCTTCTACCACCCTCTACCACCAGAAAAAGAGACTATCCCTCCATGACCCTGTGTCTTTGCCTGGGTTGTATCCTCTAATTTCACTATTAGGTGTTCCCCACAGAATACCCTTGGACTCGGTCAGGACATTGTCTTCTTCTACCACCCTCTACCACCAGAAAAAGAGACTATCCCTCCACGACCCTGTGTCTTTGCCTGGGTTGTATCCTCTAATTTCACTATTAGGGTGTTCCCCACAGAATACCCTTGGACTCGTCAGGACATTGTCTTCTTCTACCACCCTCTACCACCAGAAAAAAGAGAGTATGTCTACCTAGTCATGCTATATTACGTTTTAACTAAATGTTCCTGCTAAACTTTCAGACTGCCACTAGCTAAGCAGCCAGCAGCTACCCCTCCTTACTCCTTATTTCCCCTCACAGTCTCCTTGGATGGCCACATAGGCTATCCTCTCTCCCCCTTCTAGTACAGCTCCACGCCTGGTAGCTCCCTTGTTTGCTTACTGCACTACTACTTTGTCCACTACATGTTATACTTTTCTCATCCCTATTTGGGATATTAGTACTGACTTCTGCCTTACACTTTTATTCTCCTCCTTATATTAATCCTTTTCCTCCTTTACCTCTCTGTCTCATCCTCTCCCCTGAGGATACTTTCTCTTGCCTTGATTCCCCCTTCCTTCCCTGATACTTTTTCCACTCTCCTCTGGTCTACTTTGTGTTTTGCTCACACCCTTTCTCCTTGGGCTCCCTACTTGCTTCTCCTGTCTCCTTTGAGCCCAGGTCTGTACTCCTGTTTTACCCTTTTTCACATACTATTGTATTTACTAGCGCGCAATATCTGTATGCTTTATTACCCTTAGATATTACTCCTGTTCCACATCCTACCCACTTAGCCTCTTATCTCCTTCCCTAGCCTATTGTTCTCTTTACTGAACCTATTACTATTCTATCCCTTTTCAGCCAGATCTCTGCACCCCTTCCTTTCCGGTCTATACCTGCCTCCCTGCTATCTTCCTCCCTCCCCTTCTATTAATCTTCCTACTGCAACCTTATTATCCTATCCATTCTTCAGCCAGGTTTCTTCACTCCCTCCTTTTCGGTCTATACCTACCCTACTATCTTCGCCTCCTCCCTAGGGACTTCCTGTGGAAGTTTTTAAAGACTGCCCATGTCCCAAAGGCGCCATCTTTAAATCTGCCCTCCTCGCTGCTGCTGAGTCTGCTTGGCTGTGACAGCTCTGAAGTAAGTTTTAAGCTGTATATTGCACTCCAGTTTTCAGGAATTGTATTTGTAACATTTCTAGAAGTCGGTGTCTAACTGCTGTTTATGTTAAATCTGTTTAGCTTGTGCCATATTGCTGTAGTAACCTGCTATCTACCTATAACACTCCAAGTCAGGTGAAACTGATGATTATATGCTATTCCAGCTTATGTTCAGGTTAACGTGACTGTGTTTAGTATAGCCTTAGTTGAAGGACCGCTCTTTTACTGTCTGGATTTGTGCTATAGCGTGTGTACTTTTTCTAGTGTAGGACTGCTCTTTTACTGTCTGGATTTGTGCTATAGTGTGTGTACTCTTTCTAGTGTAAGTGCGAATGTGTTTAGCACTTGGGTGGTACTGAATACATGGGACAGCTCTAGTACTGTTGTGTTCAGGTTGGAGAGAGTGCGTTGATGCAGCCTCTGATATAAGACTACTCATCTACCTCTGATACTGATAGAACAGCGTGTTTACTATTACTAACCCAAACGAATGCGTTCAGCCTTAAGGTGGCACTAAATTGGTAGGATTGCAATAATATTGTTGGTGGACAGATTACGTTTAGTATAGTCTTTCTTGTAATGCTACTCCGCTACTGTCTGCATTGATTCTGTAGCACGTGGATCTTTGCTCAGCTATACGCCGCTTAGCTTTCAGGTAGCGCTACATAAGTGGGACCCTCTGATA
Source organism: Protopterus annectens (assembly GCF_019279795.1). NCBI lineage: Eukaryota > Metazoa > Chordata > Ceratodontiformes > Protopteridae > Protopterus > Protopterus annectens. The sequence goes on from NC_056730.1 coordinate 109,725,992, forward strand.
CTGATACCGATACTGCTTAAGCTGGTATAGGAACCCTTTACATCTCACGCAAATGCTGGTTTTGTATGCTGTGCTGTTCCAACCTATGAGTACTTACGGCTGTGCAAACGTGAATAATTTTAGATAGTTTGGCTAGCTTTTAAAGTGACTGCTCTTGACTTTGTTGCTAACTTAGAAGTGAATGCGTTTAGTTATTAGGTTTGCCTTACATTGGGACTGCTCCTATCCTAGTCCACACCTATTGCTTTCACATATCATATTTCTGTATACGCAATAGCGTTCCGTGTTATGACTTGCTATTTACACCATCTACACCTCCTAAAGAGACTGGAAAGTGTTTCAATTGAATTGTTTATGTTACCGTGAATGCGTTCACTGCATTACTCTGGTGTGTGTGGTGATTTGCTGTAACACTAGGCTCTATATATTATTAGCTATACAGTTATTTATTTGAAATGTACTTTTCACCATTAATATGTACATCCTAAAGAGTTATATCAACTATGTGTAACGTTGCTTTGCTTACCAGTTGCATAACCTGTCTTTTATTGCATTTTGACTCTGAATTGTAACCCTGTATGTTAATATTGTACGCTAACATTATCTTTTGTCCTCTCTCCCTCCTCTAACAGCTATCCCTCCACGACCCTGTGTCTTTGCCTGGGTTGTATCCTCTAATTTCACTATTAGGGTGTTCCCCACAGAATACCCTTGGACTCAGGACATTGTCTTCTTCTACCACCCTCTACCACCAGAAAAAGAGAGTATGTCTACCTAGTCATGCTATATTACATTTTAACTAAATGTTCCTGCTAAACTTTCAGACTGCCACTAGCTAAGCAGCCAGCAGCTACCCCTCCTTACTCCTTCATTTCCCTCACAGTCTCCTTGGATGGCCACATAGGCTATCCTCTCTAGTACAGCTCCATGCCTGGTAGCTCCCTTGTTTGCTTACTGCACTACTACTTTGTCCACTAGATGTTATACTTTTCTCATCCCTATTTGGGATATTAGTACTGACTTCTGCCTTACACTTTTATTCTCCCCTCCTTATACTAATCCTTTTCCTCCTTTACCTCTCTGTCTCATCCTCTCCCCCGAGGATACTTTCTCTTGCCTTTATTCCCCCTTCCTTCCTGATACTTTTCCACTCTCCTCTGGTCTACTTTGTGTGCCCCCACTCCCCACCCTACCCCATATCCCACCCACCCCAGGGGTCCTACATTTATATTTCTACAAGCCACACCTCCTACTACTACTATCCTATCCAATTCACAGTCTCACATATTGTGTAACTTCCTTCACTTAGTCTTCCTTCACTTAGTCACACCTACATACCACTTTAACCAACCCACCACTATCTCACTAAAGTCCTACACCATTACAGACCCTTCCACTCTACCCCCTACTCCCACCACACACCCCTCTACAACATATCAGGAAACCCTACTTCACATACAACTATCTTATCATGTCTACAACTATCCTCCACTCACAACTTAAACTACCTATCACCTTCTTACTATTATTCCTTCTCATTACTACCTACTTCTTAACCTCCTATGAACACTCCTTAACTATTTCTCTCTCACTTCCCTCAAAACATACTAGTACACCTACAACATACCTACCTTCATCCTATTTACCTACCTCATCACAAACCATATATCTACTTCCCAAATACCATAGACTATTTCATTGTAAACTACTAAAACTAAATCAAAGAAAGTATTTGACACATCTCTAAAACACATATCCAAAACTATGGTCTACTACTCCATCTACTTCAGGACGGTGACATACACCCCAATCCAGGCCCTCAACCTACAACTACTGAAACACACAGTCACCATATAAAAGCTCTCCTTCCTCCATCAACTATAACTACAAACATACTATCCTTGGCCCACCTAAATATAGTATCTGTAATAAAGTTAGTCAAATACCGCCCTACTAGAAGTACACAACTTTGACATTCTATGCTTATCAGAAACCTGGCTAAAACCATCTATTAAAGATATTGAAATTACCCCACCTGGATATAACATTGTTAGACTTGATCGCACCTCCAAGAAAGGAGGTGGAGTAGCTATCCTATATAAATCTAACCTGAAGCTTACTCTTCTTGACCTTGCTCTTACCCAAAACAATAATGTCGAAATAATCTGCTCTAGAGTTCAAATTAATACTACTAAATCAATAAACATCATTTGTGCTTATCTGCCTCCAGGAAATAATATCCCCACATTAGAACAACTTCTTGAACAACTCTCAAATTACCTCCCCAAGAAACACTACTTCTTGGAGACTTTAACATTGACTGGAAATCTTGTAACAATGCTAACCCTACTTCCCATTTAAACCTTTTGGTTTCAAACAACTAATTGATAGTGCCACTAGAATAAATAAAACAAGCAAAAAGAAACCACCTTAGACTGGGTTCTTACAAACTCCCCTCACAAAGCTACAAAACTGGCATCCTTCCTGATGACCTTAGCGATCACTCCCTCACATATGTCATTAGAGCTAAAACTCATCAAAACTTACCTACCTCACATAGAACACTATATTCAAAGAAACAATTTAATCCCCAAAGATTTCAAACAGAACTCTCACAATACAATTGGACCCCTCTAAAGCACCTCTCTCTCAACAAAGCCATAGAATATTTCAACTCAGCATTCCTTACAATCCTAAACCACCATGCCCCAAGTCGTACCATTAGAATAAAGACCAGAACAGCACCCTGGCTTACCTCTAATACTAAACAAAAGATCAGGCTTAAAAATAAATCTTGGAAGAAATGGTGCTCCTCTAGAAACCCAACAGACTATCAAACCTTTAGAGAGCTGAGAAACAAAACCAAAAATGCTATTATTTCAGACAAAAGAACTACTATGTAGAACTTCAGCAATCCACAAAAAGAACCAAAAAGGTTCTGGTCTACTATCAATCATCTACTTACCCCAGGTAAAATAGTAACACCTAACCCACAGAATCTAGACCCTGATAACTCCTCTTTAATAGCCAATAACTTCAATAGCTTCTTTACTACTGCCATACAAACACTAGCAAGCCATTTATCCACTGATGCTTCCCAACTGATCTTAAGTAACACCAACAACGTCATTCCTTCCCTTCAACTTCAACCCATACCCACCTCCTACATACAATCTCTTACAAAACTTAAACCCACTACCCCTCAGCAGATAAGCTTCCTGCTGAATTCCTTCAGGTAGCAGCAAAAGCTATAGCCTACCCTGTTTCGATCCTAATAAACAGATCCATAAAAAAAGTGATTTTCCAGCAATCTGGAAGATATCACACATCATACCCTTACATAAAGGAGGCAAATCCACTGACCTCTCTAACTACCGCCCAATAGCACTGTTATCTCCACTAGCTAAAATCATGGAAAAATGTATACACAAACAACTACTTAACCATCTCCTTCAAAATAACCTACTAGCAAACACTCAACATGGATTTAGACCCTCACATAGTACGACCACTGCACTACTTTCCTTTACTAACACAATAAACTGTAACCGTAATAATAACAAACTAACTGCTTCTCTTTTCCTAGACCTGTCAAAAGCCTTCGACATGGTCAACCATAAACTTCTCCTACACATACTAAACTCACTTGCCTTGGATTTTTCCTCCTTAACGTGGTTCTCATCCTACCTTGAAAACCGACAACAAGCAGTACTCTGGAAAAATTCTCTGTCTGCTCTACTACCTATCTCCTTAGGAGTACCTCAAGGATCAATATTAGGCCCACTCTTATTCTCTATCTTTATTAATGATCTTCAATCATCTATCCATAACACTACCTGCATACAATATGCAGATGATTCTACCATCATCTGTACAGCTCCCACCCAATCTGAACTCCAGTCACTCACACAATCTACCTTTTCAACCGTTGAACAATGGTTCTCAAAAGATGTCTCCTTCTCAACTCCAAGAAAACAAAACTATTACTATTCTCACCTACCCACAAATCTCCTCAACTAAATTTTACTATTACTGCAGCTGACAATTCTCTTATCTCCCCAGACTCTACTACCAAACTGCTTGGTGTTACTATTGATAATAATCTTAACTATGATTGTCATATCAATAACACTATAAAAGCAGTAAATAAAAAGATAGGTTCACTGTACAGAATAAAACCCTTCCTTACTCCAGAAGCACGGACCACCTTAGCTCAATCACATCTTATCTCCACCCTACTGTATGCTTCCTCTATTTACACCAATCTCTCTAAAGGTAACCTGAAAAACTAACTACATCCTATCATAATATAGCCCGTTTTGCCACAGCATCCCAGTACAGAACTCACCACTGTAATAACTTAAAACAATTACAATGGTTAGAACTACCTAACAAGCTTATCTATCAACAACTCTTAATTACACATAACATTCTTTATCAACCAACAAAAACACCAGCTCTCAGTAACCTCCTTACTCCCTACAAAACTTGAAACAGTTGCGATCTGAAGATACAAGTCACCACAACTAGAATTACAAATTCAGCAGGTAACTGCCTATTTTCAAACTCCATAGGAAAATATGGAATAACCTCCCCACACATTACCTCACTAGACTCCTTTCAACTTTTCAAAAACAACTTCTATTACATCTTAACAACTTCTGGCTCTGCTCCTGTACCAATCCAGACTAAATGACTTCTTCTCTTCAGCCATACCTCCACGTAAAAATCACTATCTTTCCCTGCTATTTCAAATGACTAAATTACTGTACTGTTCTAAAAAAAAAAATATGAATATATAGCTTAGGCTATTTGTTTTTTACCTGTTTTTTTTTTTATTTTCTACTACACTAAAATGTATGCATTGTTGCTTAAATGTTTAACCTTGTTTTAATTGTGGAGCTTTTCTCCCCGGGCCTCCACTGAAAATGGAAATTATCCAGCTGGACTAGCCCGGTCAACAAATGTAAAATAAAAATAAAAAAAAAATAAAATAAATATATTACTGTAATCACTATGTGTCACACTTTCTACTTCTGTACCAATTAATGTTTAATTTTTTTCTGTATCTATGTTCTTGTTGAAGCCTTTCTCCCTGGGACTCCACTGAAAATGGGCTCTTTTAGGTCAGTAGGACTGTTGTGGTTCTCATTTCACTAGGAATGCAGCATGTTTCAAAGCTGTAGTTGAAGAGTGCCTCAAGTGATCCTGATAGGTCATGTTTTAAACTGTTCAGAAGGCAACTGAGAATGTTGTTGGGACACATGGAGATGGTATTTTCGCCTTTAGCAAGTGCTGCCAGCACTCAGTCCCTGCTGATACCTGGGGGAAGTATGTTGGAGGATATTTCCCCTGATGAAGCCAAATGGAAACAACTTTATATTCTGCTTTTATGAAGAAATAAATGCCTAACAAATATACAAATCATTAAAAATATATTTAAGAAAGTTAGCAAGACTTTTCATTGACTTGGTCATAAAAATCATAAGACAGCAATTAAACAGCATAAAATATTCACTCTTTGTTCTCCATTCACTTTATATTTTGTACAAAGTTTACTGGACCCACCTAAAATTACTAATAAAGATTCAGCTGCCAGAGTGGTCTGCTCTTCCTCTACCACAGCCAAGGAGGCCAGCTTATTTTATAAAATTTCAATATGTTTGAAGGTTAAAATATTAGGAATGATTTGTTGGGATGACTGCATCCTCTCTCTCTGCATAATCTGAGTGATGCACTAGAATTTAAATTTAGGCATTCATCCTAAGCATTTATATCATCCCAGCAGAATCCATATTATGTACTTGTCACTAATTTTTGTGTTATGTATCAATAATTAGAAGATGGACAAATATAAACACTGCCTATGTTGTGGCACTGCAATATCAGACTATGTATTTCTACTTGAAATGGCTTGAAGTGTAATATAGCGAAGTTCATAGTACAAATGTCCAAGTTATCCAGTCAATACTGTATAACAGTGTTAAATCCGAATAAGATTTTAAAATGTAAACATGCCACATTGTCAAAAAACTTCCTAATAGTTAAAGTTATTGTATTCCCAGTAATTAATATGGCTGCAACAGATGGCTTGTATGACTGGGTGCCAGAAAAAAAAAGATGCATTTGAACTGTCGTGTTGATTTTGAGAATTTCATGGGCAGCAAAGAATTAAATCAGTCAATACTTCAGGAAATAAACCCATAGTAATCACTAGAAGGCCTGATAGCAAAACTAAAACTGAAATAATGTGGCCACATAATGAGAAGATTCTCTAGAAAAGGTATTAATGCTGGGAAAGATCGATGTAAAAAAAGGTTGTTGTATCTTTCAGCTTTTCCCGGTTAGGGGTCGTCACAGCGGAACTCCGGTCCACTAATGATTGGCAGTAGATTTTTATGTACTGAGTTGCCAGCCCTGATGCACAACCTTCAATGAAGGTACACCCATTCATGCATACCTCCACACAGAATACACTTTAGCTGAGTATTGAACAGGACAATGTCTTACTGTGAGGTGACAACACTACCGCAGCACCACCACCGCAGTTCAAAAAGGTAGATGGTATGAATTTGCAGTAACTCAAGGAAGCAGTTGCTGACAGACAGGCCAGGAGTGTTAATGTCCTTGTGGTCACAAAGGGCTGAGCTCAATTAAATGACTAAATGGGTCTATATATTAGATCACAGAATGCTTAAAAAAGTGAATGGTGATTAATCAACCCTATGCAAGCAAAAGCTTACAATGTTGAACTATCAGAATAGCGATTTTTTTTCCAAGGGAAAAAAAATCACTGTTCCAACAAAAAATAAATAAAAAACAAAACATTTCAAACATTACATTAAGTGGGGGCTTTGCCATCCACACCTCCCTACTTAAATATACCAACTCTGAGACCATACTACAGTGCCGAAAACGGCAAAGTAACAAAGTGGCCAAGCAAATTCTTTCCCAGGGAAAGAATTTGCTTAAAAGCCGCTTCAATATTTTTCCAATTCAGTCTTTTAAGTTCGACCAAGACGCATTTGAAAGAATGCGTCTTTGGTCTTCTAATAGGAATCCAAATAAACAGCAACAACATACAGTGTAATTGATATATAAATAAAAAAAATATGAAATGAAATAAAAGAACTTGAGCAAGAGGGAATGTATAAATATATGGGATTTGATGAAGGATCAAAAATAAATGTGAACAAATGCAAATAAAACTTGGTAAGGAATATTTTAGAAGGCTTAAATTAGTGCTAAAAACAGCATTGACTTCTAGGAACCAAGTCCAGGCTATAAACCAATTTGCTCTTCTTGTCCTAACTTAAAGTTTTGGAGAGACTGACTAGCCCCAAAAGGTGTTTGATAGTTTGGACAGGAAAACAAGAAGGATGCTCAGATTATTTATAAAATTAGTGCATACCAAGACTACATATTCCCTGTTCTGAAGGAGGTATGGGCCTCCTTGAAATTGATTGCAAGTATAGATCTGCAATCGTGGGACTGCATACATATCTGCTGACCTCACAAGACCCAAATGTAGTGAAAGTTTTGAAACATGATGAGAACAAGTCTAAGATGACTTCCCTGCTTAGTTTAGCAGAAGCATATAGGCATCAACTGGGAAAGGAAATCAAACGAGAAGTAGATAAAAATCAGGTCACAACTGAAAGTGCCAAAAAACAAAAGAAAGAATATAAGTTGAAGGATCAGATAAGAAGACAAGAAATGTGGCAAATGCATAAATATAGTTGAAAGTATAAGAAACTCTTGGAATAATTTCATGCTGATCAGGATCGAACACAGGAATGATTAAGGGAAGGTGAATTTAAACCAAAAGACGAAAGGTTAATTTTGGCAGCTTAAGATAGCGGACTATGCACACATTGGTTTACAAAGTCCATTTGCACATCTTGTTTCTGGTTGTGATTGACTAATGGCAGAAGGACTGTATACTGAAAGCCATCATAATGTAGGAAGATATTTGCATTGAGGATTGTGCAAACATCATAATATTGAAGTAGCTGAAAAAACACTGGAAACATGAGCCACAAAGCATCATAGAAAATGATGAAGTTTGTATCACATGGGATCATCCCTTACCAACAGTTCAACAAATAGATGTGAAAAAAACAGCTATACTAGTCCATGAAAAGAAGACAAAAGTAGCACTGATTAAATTACTATACCCAGTGACTATAGTGTCTTACCTACAGAAAGACACAAAGTCATAAAGTACCAAGACTTGCAGACAGAAACAAGCGCAATGTGGAAGAAAGATACCCAGACAGTTCCAGTAGTAGTAGGTCCAATGGGTCTTATAAAAAATGAATTTACAATCATACTTAGATGTTACTGATACATGTAATGCCATACAAATTGCAGGAGTTATTACTGGGCACATTGTGGGTGCTGTGAAGAGCTATTCTAGCTAACATCAAAGATTGAAACAATACTAATTTCATGAACTTTAAACATACCTTGATTTAGGAATGGGAGTCCATTCCCATCATGGCATTAGAAACCCAAAAGACTTGGAGAAATTAAGTAATTTCTATGTATTTAAAAATATTAATTTACTGCATTATATACAACTATTTTATTATTCACTTTTGTATTTGCCCTAAAGCAGACACTCCCCTAAGAGTAGACCTATTGATAAGGGTAGTTGGGAATTCAGGCTGACAGTGACCTGAACTTTGGTCACCATCTGTCCATGGTGATGAGAAAATCCTTCTGTGTGGCACAACATATAAGTAAGGGCATGGCATCCAGATCTTGTGCCGTGGTGCTTGCATTCAGTACTGGGTTTTTCAACCTTTAAATTTTCACTGACTCACAGCCATGAGGTCTGCTTTTGCAGATGTCCTTTATCATTCCTTTTTGCTGTTTATATAGCTGTTTTGTACAACTACATTGCATAGACTGGCTTGTTTACATTAGGTTCATGGGTTCATAGGTGCATATAAGGCTGACAACCTCTAGGCCCCCCCAAAAGCCTAGCCGTGCAACCCAAATATGACCCACAAATGTGATTTATATAGGGGGTGATTTACTGACAGCCTCTGTCTGTCAGAGATATAGGTGCTAGATTGGGGTGAATTTCCTATCACCCATCCATTGGTCCAAATTATGCCTGAATAGGGAAATGGAGAACTCTGTTTCCATTGATGGAAATGCACCTCACATCTTTCTCCATTCTATAGCAGCAATTCACCACTATTTCTTATCAATCAGTGTGTGCCATTAGACCACAACCACTATACCTGTCTGGATTGTGTTCATCCCATTATATAAAGATTATTTTCATATGCCTTTCTCATACTGAAAAGAGGAAGATGAGTCAGATGTAATTACGAAGGCAAACAAAGCACATATTTTTAAGTTCAGAATAGATTAACTACAGTAAATATTGTGTGGTTTTAATTCATATAAAAAAATACAATAACATCAATGCAATGCACTACCATATACAAGATAATGAACACAATAAATTAATGTAATAATTAAAGAAAATAAACAGAGTCACAGATATATGGTGAGTAGATATTTTATAATAGTGAATACAGTCTCAGTATGGTAATTAAAATATGTAAATTAAAATATAATTAAAAAGTGATGTAGAAATATAAATAGTGATTAAACAGTCCTAATAAATATTTTAGGATTTATCAAAAATTACATCTTGAAATTTCTAAACAGTTAAAACATTCACCTGAAAATTACCTTCAAAAAAAAAAAAAGACAAAACTAAACAGAAAAAAATGCTTGAGGAATTAAGCAAAAAGGAGATTGAGGGAGCTATGAGATTAAAGAACAAAACAGATCTAAAACTACAAAAAGTTTCTATCAGTACAGGCATTAAAAGATACTTGCTTACAAAGATATAAACAGAAATAGTAGCAGAAGTAATCAACTTAATAACAAAGCTAAATTTCAAAAAAGGACAAAGTTTGGAGTTTTGTAACAGAGTACTTTGTAACAAAATTTTCAAATTTTCAAAAGAAGCAAAGATAGCTGGTTTAATACAGGGGCAAAATTGATATAAAGGAAGGAATCTAGAGTTTATTCTATGCAATTCTTCTTATGTAAAAGTCCAAATGGTTTTAAAGTAATAATGGTTTTTGGCACCATTTAAAGATATAAACTGTGTCTTAGAAAGAGTGAAATAAGCTGGATTGTTACTGAATCCAGTGGAGATGAAATTAGATCCATGACTGAATCATGCCACTGATTCATTTGATCCCAGTGACAAGTTGGGAAATGTGATATTCAAACACACCTCCATCAAACACACACCACTGATGTTAAGTTTATACCATCTTAAAGTGTGTGTACAAAAATGCCTGACTACTTTCAGTGTTACACAAACTTGACTCAGTGTGTTGTGGATTGGAAAACTGGATATAGTGTTTACTGGATATAAATAGTTTTTTATCGTTTAAAATTTAATAAAAATTTAATCTAGTATCTTTAAATTTATTTTTTTATTTTTTTTTTTTATATTTTGGACTTAATTTCTTAATTTGCATTTTTGATCTGTCATTTAGTCAGTTTCACCATTGTCAGCCAGACAGGTCACCACACCATTGCACTCACATCTCATGCATCAACTGCAAGGTCAAAAAAAAACAGTAGTACATAGGTTCATGGGTTTCAGTTCATGGGTTCATGTATTATAGCTATCTGCCAATGGTATAAGTAAGCCTAGCTAACTAGGTTCTCTTTGCAAATGCCCAAGAAAGTTATTTTAATGTGCCCTGTGTCGAGCAGAGCCACAGAAGTGTCGAGCATCAGCATATATTAAGCGGGCCCCATCCATTATTTTTTATTTTTTTTGAAGATTTGAAATGAGGTGCTTTGCTTGACATAAATGGGTAGCTTGTTCCTTAGTAAAGCTCTGGGACAGGAATCTATCGGGTCAGCATGTCCTGTTCTATTGGTTATTTGGGTTAGGGGTCCAGGACCTAGAATGAGGTGGCTCAGAGGTGGGATTTCTATAGGTATAGCATGTCCACTGCTTCTGGGGTTTAACATAGCTTTATAAGTGGCAGATCTCTTCTGAGTAGGTGGATATACTACAGAGTAAAGCTGGAGTTTTTTGAGATGGTTAGTGTAGGGCATCTGTTTGAGGCCAGTAATCCCCTTTGTGAGGTACTTCTGTGGCCTTTCCAGCTGCTGCAGATGTCTTGTGAGGTACATTCCAAAAGGGGTGTTGTACCCTATAATGAATGCCTTGTAGAAGGAAACAATTACCTCTTTTTTCCTGGATGAGAACCCTTTTGTGATGAGGTGTGCCACATAGAAGGATTTCCTGACCACTGTGGCGATGTGACTATCAAAGGAGAGACTACTGTCCACCTGGGTCCCAAGGTCTCTTATCACACATTCAGCATTAAGTAGACTGCCATTTATGTGGTAGTTCATGGGTACAGAGTTTTTACCAAAGGGGATGACAATGCACTTTTTGGCATTGAGCTTGAGGCCATGACTTTGACACCAGGCATGTGTCTCAGTGAGGCCCTTCTGTAGGTTGTCCACATCATTTGGTGACATGACTATGGTCCTAGTTTGCAGTCATCTGTGAACTTCAATAGCCAAAGGCCTTCTGTGTTAGCCTGTACTTCAGAGAAGTAGATACCAAACAGGAGAGGTGCCAGGACTGAACCCTGTGGCACTCCACTTGTCACTGGTTTGAAGTCAAATTTGGAGTCTGCAACTTTTACAGTGTGGGTTCTGGTAATGAGCCACTTGGCAACCCATCTTGTGATGTAGGGATTTATACCTAGTTTAGTGAGTTTAGCTATAATTCCAGAATGGGGGATGGTGTCAAAAGCCTTGGCAAAGTTAAGACAGGCTGTGTGAACCACCTTACCCTCGTCTACAGCTTTGGTGACTGCCTCAAAGAAGTCAATCAGGTTCAGAAGGCATGATCTGCCTTTCACAAACCTGAAATGGGTGGGGGTCCAGAGTTTGCAGGTTACCGATGTCTTTGTTTATGAGTTTCATCATGATACGTTCCATGGCCTTGCAAACCAGGCTTGTCAGGATAATAGGGTGATAGCTCCAAGGATCACTGGTGGCTCCCCCTTTGTGAAGTGGGATAACTGTTGCTGTGCAACTTTCAGTGAGCACAAAGCCTGATGTGAGACTATGATTGAACATGGTGCTTAGGTGGGGAGCCAGTTCGTTCTGAAGTTTGTGTAAAATGTAGCCTGGGATGTTGTCCGGTCCCATGGATGCTTTGTTTTTGGTTTTAGAGAGTGCATCTTTTACCTGCATAGATGTGATTACAGAGACTCTGCATTCTTCCTGTATAGATATGGGCCCTTTAAGGGGTGAGAGGGTGGTAAAGTTAGCACTGAACCTGTCTGCCAGGATGTTGGCAATATCAGTTGGTTCTGTAATTTTTGTGCAATTGTGCTGTAACTCAGAGCAGATCTGGGTGTTGCCATTAAGATTCTTGACATAGCTATATAATGCTTGGTGGTTGCCCTTAGAATCTGTGGCAATTTTCTTTTTCCTAGCTAGCTTTGGAAGATCTTATAAGGGATCTCAGCTTCTTACTGAGGCTGACCAGGCAGCTCCTCCACTCATGGGATTTTACTTTCTTTTGCAACAGTTTCTTCCTTTTGTTGTAGAGTTTGTTTATCATAGGGGACCACCAGATTGGCTTCCTTTTTTTGGAGGATAGCAGCTTGATTCTTTTTGGGATAGCACAATCCATGCATTCATGTAAGTGCTTATAGAGTGCATCTTTGTAGGATTAGCAGTCGTAACTGTATTGTCCATCTGCATGGGTGTCATGAAGTTCACCACTTCTGTCTTAAGAAGCATAAAGTTGGCTTTGGAGAAATTTTTTACCATGGTTTCCTTAATGTTGGGTGGGGGCAGGATGTGGATATCTAGGGTGATTAACTTATGGTCAGATTTGACCAACAAGGAGTTGATTTCAGGTGTGGAACACCAGTCGCTCATGTTGGTAATGACCAGGTCTAGGATATTGTTGCCCCGGGGGGTGTGGAAAAGTTGATCCAGGGCATTGGAATTCATGAATTCCAGAAAGCATTGAGCAAAGGAGTTGGTACATGAGTAGTTTCCCCAGTTAATGGTGAGGTAGTTGAAATCACCTATTAGGGTGTTTGGTTGAAACTTAATATTTTCCAGTATATCGAGAAAACAGGAATGGGAATCCTGGGGTATGGTAGGGGATCTGTAGCAAGCTACAATTTCAATTGCAGTTTTGCCCAGAGTTAATTACACTTGGATAACCTTGGATGTATTATGCGGTGCAACTAGACTGGAGTTGTGGATATCCTTAATGAATATGGACACCTCCACCTTTGGTGTTCTGGTCCAAGTTAGATTGCCGAAAAGTGTGGTATGAGTTATAGCCTGGTAATGCAGGGGTGCTCTCTAGAGCCTTGAACCAGGTCTCAGTCACTGCACAGATATCGATGTTCTCCATTTTATAGAGTGCCTCAAGTGAGTACATTTTGAGATTTAGACTTCTAGCATCGAGTAGCATTGCCTTCAGTTTTTGCTTGCCTTTTCCTGTTACAGTGGTGAATTTGTCATTTGAACCTTGCCTAAAAAAGGCACTATAGGGGCAGCAAGAGATTTTGCCAGTATCTGGAATCCCAGAGGTGACAAGTGCAGGCCATCTCTGGCAAAGCATCTTGGTTTGTCGACCATGTCATTCCAGGCAGACAGATATTGGATCCCCTTAAAATGACACCAGAAGCTTAGCCAATTGTTGAAGTCAATCATTTTGTCCTTGTACTGCGGTATCATTATGGGTGATGGCAGGATGCTACTCAGGGCTAGGGTCGTACCTGGCTGGGCTACAAGATCAGAGAGCTCTTCCATTTCTCTTTTCATGTAGTCCAGGGAGGTACGTCTCAGTTCATTCACACCAACATGGACAATGACAGAGTCACATTTTTACTTGTAGAGTGACCTGAGTGTGTGGGTTATGTGGCGGATCCTGGCACCCGACAGGCAGCTGACAGTAACCTTCTCCTTGTTTAGCCTGGTGGGACATTAGTGTGTCTGACTATAGAGTCACCTATGACTAGTGTGTTGGGTATGTTGGTTTGCCTTATGGGCTGTGTTTTATTGGCACACTAAGTCTGTGGGCTATGTATCATTTGGGTTGTGTTGGGGGGTGGAGGTTGCTTGCGTTTCTGCTTTGGAGGTCTCTGTTGCTTGAGCAGATTATTATTGAGAGACTCTGCGAATGTTTTTGTGTTTCTATGTGTGGATTTTGGTGGTGTAAGTTTAGTGGGACTATGTGATGAGTGTGGTGTAGTGCAAGTGTTTACCTTTTCCTTTTGACTGTCAAGTTCAGTCTTGGTTGGAGAGAGCTTTACCTCCAGTTTGGCTAGATATGTGTATCTTTCACATGTGGTGTTGGGTGGAAGAAGGAGAGGGTTGTCTGTGTACATAAGGCAATTGCTACATTGCCTCAAGATGCCCAGATTCATCAGAGAGACAGAAGAGAACACTGGGAGCTGACCCTTGGCATGCCTGAATAAAAAATTACTTTCCTGTAGACAAGTGAGGAAAGTGAGTATAAGAGCTGTTTTTTCTCTAAGTAAGTGAGGAAATTAAGTACAAAAAATATTTTCCTCGAGGTAAAGAGGAAGGTTGAGTGCTATAGTAATTTGTAGCTTATTTAGTGCTAACAACAAGTTCTGAACAAGTGCTGAGCATGAATAAACAAATTCAAGTGCTAAAACTAAGAATCTGTACCTGGATCTTGTGGTAGATAGGCTACCTAGTGCTTACCACTTCAACTGATAAGCTAGAATGCTTCCCTCCAACACAGAAAGGCTTGGGGGCTCAGAAGCTTACAAACAGCCCTAGATACAGCAAATCTGTATCTGGACTAGACTAGTTACAGGAAAGGTGGGAAAGAAGTGCAAACGTGGGCTTTTAAACCAGGAAGTTGAAAGAGATGGAACAATTGCCCAAACATTCAATAAACTACAATTTCTGGGCCAGAAACCACTATTGTTGTAGATAAGCTACCTAGTGCTTACCACTCCCACTGATAAGCTAGAAGGCTTCCCTCCAACACAGAAAGGTTTGGGGGGCTCAGAAGCTTACAAACAGTCCTGGATACAGCAAATCTGTATCTGGACTAGACTAGTTACAGGAAAGATGGGAAACAAGCGCAAATGCGGGCTTTTAAACCAGAAAGTTGAAAGAGATGGAAAACTGCCAAATGGCCAATAAACTACAATTTCTGGGCTAGAAACCACTCTTGTGGTAGATAGGCTACCTAGTGCATACTACTCCCATTGATAACCTGGAAGGCTTTCCTCCAACACAGAATGGCTTGGGGGGCTCAGAAGCTTCCAAACAGTTCTGGATACAGCAAATCTGTATCTGGACTAGACTAGTTACAGGAAAGGTGGGAAACAAGTGCAAATGCAGGCTTTTAAACCAGAAAGTTGAAAGAGATGGAAAAGCTCCCCAAACGGGCAATAAACTACAATTTCTAGGCCAGAAACCACTATTGTGGTAGATAGGCTACCTAGTGCTTACCACTCCCACTGATAAGCTAGACGACTTCCCTCCAACACAGAAAGGCTTTGGGGGCTCAGAAGCTTACAAACAGTCCTGGTTACAGCAAATCTGTATCTGGACTAAACTAGTTACAGGAAAGTCAGGAAACAAGCTTAGAATTTTTTTTAAAGTGGAAAGGGAGATAAGAGAAACAGAAGATAACTCAAAATTAAGGACCTATGTGGCTTCCCTTCACACATGTTCTCTCTGCATTAGGTAGAATGAGCTAGTGACACTTGGCTGGAATAGAGCTGGAATAGAGCTGAACATATGGGACTGGTAGGAGTGTCTGAAGACAAAGTATGATCTCATTGTACTTGGTTGAGTGAGCAAATGAGATAGACCCAGGAGGAGTGTGCAAACACAAATTTACAGGAGGGGCGGGCAATTCCAAAGCCGCCAAGATTAATCCCAGAACAAGAATAAGAACAGAGACAGCGGGTGGGAAGCTAACTGGAGAGACAGAGAGAGACCACAGTATTCTTTGAAACAATTTAATAGAAAAATAAATAACTACAGAGAGACACAGATCAATGAAACAATTAAATACACAGAAAAAAATAAATAAAATGCAGTACAATCTTTAACACTGCAAATTTGTACTTAACTCATCTAGTAATGCAGTTGATTGTAGGTATGTAGCAGAATCCAAATAACTCAGAAATTGAGCAGTAATAAATTCAAAGATATGTGACTAACTCTTATAAATACACAGAAACCCTCTAGGCTAAGAGTTTAGCACTGAATATCAATGAAGTGAAACACAATTTGTATTTGAATATTTTTTAAATATTGGGAGGTATATGCAGTGCAATATTTGCAGTATCCATAGATTGTCAGGTTTTATGTAAGAACATATGTTACTATAAAGACTTTTTAAAAATCTAAGGGATAGAAAGACAAAGAGTTAAAGTAGCCCAAAAATAAGGAAGGAGGGGAAGAGACAAGGAAGATAAAGGAGATGAGATGACAGATGAGGGTATAGTTGTGATAATAGTACATTACATTTTGTGCAGCAGTGAGTTATGGCACAAATTCATACAGTTATATTAGTACCAGTTTAACTGGAGGTGGTGCAGGCACAGAACCATTCATCTACTAGGTGTTGCTTAATTTGGCATTTGAAGTCTTTCATGTTGCAAACTGTTCTTAAGTGGAGTGAGGTGGTATTCCAGCTATTGGCAATGCAGTGTGAATACAGGGAGTACCCTGCATTGTTGTTAGGTTTAGTTATAGAAAGTAATGATTTGTCAGTGGAGAGTAGAGATCTCTTAGTATTGTAAAGCTGAAGGATCGAGTGAAGAAATGGGACATTTTCAGAATTGCAGTATTTTGAAAATCGTAATTAATTGCAGATACAATAGAGAATTATTTAGTTTGAGTCAGTTTCATCTTTTTAGAAAGAGGCAGTAATGTGATCTAAATTGTTACTTGGTTGTAAGTTTGGCTGATTTATTATAGCATCTAGTTGGGCTGATGGTGAGGAGATAAGATTGGTTAGGATATGGGGATGCATATAATAGGGTGAGAAGTACAAAAGAAGTGTCACTGTTTTGTCTGTCAGTCAGTAAGGTAGTGATTTACTCTACAGAGGCAGCTTAGCTTTTGGTCTGTCTTCTTTATGGCTTGCTGACCATAGAGATTAAATTTCAGGTAGCCATCTATAATCACACTTAGAAGTTTGGTATGGGATAGTAGTTCTATATTGGTATTGTTTGGTGACAGCATATTAAGGATAGGTTTTATGAGGAGAGAGTTAGGATGAACAGTAGTTTAGCTTTTTTTTTTGATTCAAAAGGAGTTGTGAGCTATCAAGCCAATCATATATGGAGAAGGATTTCTAGGTGAGTGTTTGGAGCATGGGTAGTATCCTAGTGGAGTCATCACCACATTGTACTTTGGTGGTCTCTTTGACTGCTGTGTTTAGATTGCTGATAAAGTTGAAAAGTACTTCTCCTATGTTGGACTCTTGTGGGACTCCGACACCTATAGGAACAGAAAAAAATAATTCATCTTGGTATTTGACTGCTTGTGACATGGTATTGAGGTAAGAAAGAAACCATTTAAGTGAAAAGAGTAAAAGCCCATAGGAAGATAGTTTATTTAGGAGAATTTCATAACAGATGGTGTTGAATGCCTTGAATAGAACCTGAAATAGGCCTGGGGTTATAAAACTTGAATATCTATTGTGATTCATTATGTCTGTAAATCTTAGAAGGGCAGTGGTTGTAATAAGCCAAGAGTGAATACATCTTTCCAAGATTTTAATATGAGTTAGAGAATTTCATTAACATTTCAATAACATATAATTTTCAAGTAGAAAGTAAGATGGGAGAGGAGTAGTTTAGGTTCTGCTCAGGACGCAGCATAACCAACCTGATCTTTGCAGTGAGACAGATAGTGGTCAAGAAGCTACAGATAATGAAAGAGTTCAATTGGGCATTTCTAGACTTAGAAAAAAAAGTGTATGACAATGTTGCAAGAAAGCTATTTTGGGTAGCCCTATGATGCATCCAAGTCCTGAAAAAAATATTGTTAGAATTAGTGCAGAGTATGAACAAGAACTCAATGACACAAATTTAAACAGTGTTTAGACTCATAGGGGCTCCTAGTGGGAGTGGGTTTGCATCAATGTTCAGCTGTTAAACCACTGCTGTTCCTACTAGTAATGGACTACATTAGCAAACAGGTTGGAGGGTACAGATCAACAAAGCTGCTGTATGCAGATAAAGTGGCATTACAAGCAGAATATGAACAGGAACTCAGCAAATGATAGGAATGCAGAATGCTGACAAGCAGAATCTGAACAGGAACTTTCAGCAAATGATAGGAATGCAGAGTGCTGACAAACAGAAAAAAAAACAAAGGAGAATGAATCTCGAAAAATCACTCTTCTCCTTTAAACTTCTTTTTGCAGGAGCCATCAAGCCTTCCTGCACCACCCCATGTGGAGGTAAGACCCCATGCCCCCCCCAAAGTTGCATACACCAACTCCAAGACTGCCATACCTTGGAAAAAAATGGGATATTCAGAAAATGGCATCTTGATTTTCATATATGTAAGTCCAGTCTTTAGGCAATTAAGTCTCCATATTTCAGGACTTGCTCCAGTGGGTCCCAATATTCATAATGGTTTCTAGACTGGAATGTAAAACTGAAAGCACGTGGGATAAAACACAGTATAGACAAGACAGTTGTCATGGCAGCAAATGAGGAAATTAGAAGTAGCTGAAAAGCGAGACAGAAGGGAAAATAGTGCAACAAGTTAACACCTACAAGTATCTGGGAGGGGTAAGCAGGGAGAAGGGAAGTCAAAATGAGGAGGTCAAAGCAAGAATCAGCAGGGATGCAGCCAAATGGCACAGAGTGTCAGGATCACTTTGTAAGAGGAAACTAGCTGTGATGAAGATGAAGTGCCTGAAATGAGTGGTAGGATGCTCACTGTGGGACAGATAAAGAAATGATGATGTCAGATCAGAAGCCAATTATTGTGAAGGTCAAAGATAATGGATTACAGTGAGATGGATACATGTGCAGGAAAGTAGAAGATGATTTGGTAATGAAGATTTGGAAGAGACATGAAGAAGGCAAGAGGAAATGAGGATATCCAGCAATGAGATGGATGTACCACATGAGAGAAGACCTGTGACAGTTAGATATGACTACTGAAGAAGATAAGAGCATGGTAATCAATTGAGAGAGGCATTGACAGTGAAAACACCACAACCCCACGTACAAAAATGTAAAAAGGGGGTTTGATGACAATGATGATGCTTAAATAAAATCACTAACATTTTCCATTTTACCCCAAATTTTCCCCTAGTAATATTATCTTGGTTCTTTGTATTACAAGTAACATTGTAAGATATTTTAAATGCTAAAATGTATAAGAAACACCCTACCAGCAATTCTTGATTATTTTAATTTGCATGTATCCTGGTTCTAGCAAAAAAATGTAGTAAAGGTTCAAGTGACTAGAACATGTATACTTTCACCACTACTGATAGTTAATATGCACATGAAATTGAACTGCTTAAAGATCATTTTGAAAGAAAGAAATGTCCAATTGATGATACTAAAATAATTTTTTTGCAAATGACTTCTGAAAAAAGTGCTCTCCAGTAATGTTAGGTGAAGTTCTGGAACCCAGTGCTCCAGGTAACAGTAAAGATAAAAATAGAAACATGACAGCTTTAAAGAAGTGTTATTATACAATGACTGGCCATTAGCATTCAAAAACGAGCATGCTGATTAGCCAACCCAACCAGGGTGCCCGTTGTAAATCCGAGAATATACCAATGAGAAAAGGTCTGGTTGCCTGGACTTTTTCCTGTTAGTATATCTCGTATGTTTTTTTTTTTTTTTTTTTTTTACTTTTTTTTAATACAAAACGAAAACAGAAGACAGTTTACGTTCAGGAGATGGCACAGACAGAAATAAAAGGATAATCAGGTACGTTTCACAAAACTTAAAAAACTTACCTGGTTATCCTTTTATTTTGTCTGTCCCGACTCTCCCTAACATAAAAAGTCTCCCGGGTTCTTCTATTTTTTTTCTTTTTATTGATTATAACAAAGAAGAAGATGCAATGGAGATCTTCCTTTCTCTGTTGCTACCTCTTCACAGCCCTGATGTACTGCGTAAGTGTTGGAGCACAAGTCCTATACGCATGCGCAGTATATCAAAACAAGGCAGCAATAGACCACCAGTCAAGGAAGAACAGTAATGTGCCATTATACAAAGATATTATTTTAAAAAAGTAAGTATTTTTTCTTCTTAAATAATGTCACTGTATAATAGCAATAACTGACTCCGTGGTTGTGGTATATTCAAATTTACCCACGGTTGGCTTTATTTAATCACTCGGGCTTCGCCCTCGTGATTAAACCACACCAACCATGGGTAAATCTTTAATATACCACACCGACATCGTCGGTTATTGCTCTAGTAAGCTATTATGTTTATTATGTTTAATGCATATGATGGGCTAACTGACAGACTAGGTACCAAATGACTCTTTGTGAAAAAAGTAGCAACTTCTTGGGAATGTTACACAGTGAGTCTTATAGAAGTAAAACTATTAATTAGGATAATACCAAGAACAAACTCATATGCATATGAAAAATA
This sequence comes from Protopterus annectens, assembly GCF_019279795.1. Classification (NCBI taxonomy): domain Eukaryota; kingdom Metazoa; phylum Chordata; order Ceratodontiformes; family Protopteridae; genus Protopterus; species Protopterus annectens. The sequence continues at coordinate 109,746,679 of NC_056730.1, forward strand.
GTGCAGTATCACTGGATCACCAGGTAGCCCACTTGCCTTTGGTGCAGAAGGTTGCAGGTTCTGCTGCTGCACCAGGCAGATCAATGTCTGACACTGCAGAGCAGCATAAGGGGGGTGCTGCACTCCTGCATGTGTCCCATCTGCTTCAGTTGGTGGTAGCTCAGGTGGATGTAGAAAATGCCGTGGGCACCTATCAAAAAAACAGTAGGGAAGTTCTTTGACTAGCAAAATTTCCCCCTAGTAGTATAAGTACCATCTCAGGTCTGCCTGAAAAGAGGTCTCAAGCCTAGTGGGACTAATCCAGTCACAGGACAAATAAAAAATATATGAATGATGTAGCCACATTGCTATTTGCCCTTGGTATTTTGGTAGTTACACTAATAAAGCTTACAGCCCTATTATGTGCTGCATTTGTTCTACAACTCATGTTGTTTATGCTGCTGAATGTAGAAAATGTGATGCATACTATATAAAATGCACTAATAAAAATATGAGAAAAGAATATATTAATTCTGTTAGGGAAAAAAAAAACGATTTAAATAACAGGTTAGTAAAACATGCATCAGCATGTAATGATTTCAATAAGTTTTTAGGTGTTAGAAAAAGTCAAAAGGATATAGAGGTAATAATATCCTATTAGATTACCATGATACTTTTAAATGCTGTTAAAGTACCTAGTTTGAATAATGGAATGAAGTACAAATGCAATATCACAAACTAAGCTTTCAGACATTGCCATATATTTCTGTTTGTTTTAGTACTTTTGTAAACTTACTTTTTCTTCATTAGACTCAAAACATGTTTTAGATTTTTTATTCAATAATTTTCTTGGCTTAAATAATGTGATCATTTCTACATGTTATTCATATTTGTACTATATTTAATTTACTACCATTTTGTCTACATTCATACTCATATGATTCTTCTTTAAATATTTAATATTAGTAATACTTTAAAAAATGATGCAGGGAGAAGCACTAGTATTAAAAACAAAAATCAAAACAAAACAAAAAAAAAAAAAACAGATCTCTATGCGTAGACGAAAGGCTGTATTGGCAGTTACCAGAGGGGCTTATTCTGCAGGGCAGCTGAGGATGACTAAAGTCAGAAGGTCACTTGTTGCTATGCAGAAAACAACAGGAAATCCTACAACAAAATGCAGTATCACACTGTGTAATATGAATATGTTACTGTTGATGTCATTATTCTTAAGCCCCACTGTTGCACATAGAAATAGTGTTTCTTACATGAACAAGCAACAAAATGGTTGCCAGGGGGGTTTAGAGGCCTGGTACCCCCCTGTAAGACTTTATAGAACCAAGATAATGGGTCAAGTATTATTTATTTTTTAACAATATATATTTTTTAAATATATTTTTAATGTAAAATAGTTTGTTTCTAATGCCTCATATTTTCTGTTATATATGTAACTGTTGTAAGAACAAGTATTTTACATCTAAAATGTAACTTATGTAAATATTTAATGTAAAACACACACACACACACACACACACACACACACACACACACACACACACACAAACACACAGCAATTGTAGCTACTTTGTTGACTTAATAGACTTTAGTTATCTCATTGTGATTAAATGAATTTAAAAAAAAGTCACATAGTAGAAGAAAACGGAATCCCCACGTATCTGTCAACTGTTCTGTCCCTGTAAAATGTTGATTTTTTTTGTAAAGATTTCTGAGATTACGGTTCGTTAATGAAATCAGAGATTAGAGTGTCAATGTATGCTGATGTAAAATTAAGGTAAAGTTCAAAATGTGTCACTAATTTTAACTTTTTTATAATGTTGTTTGATTTATGCAGATGTCTTTAATCAAAGATGTTGAGAGGCATGCTATCTCATTGAATTTCTCTCTCTCTCATACACACACAGACACACACTGGCACACACACACACATGTATACACATGATTGCACACATGCACATGCACACGTGCGCATGTACACACACACACACACACACACACACACACACACACACACACACACACACACACACACACACATTCACATACCTATGTTACTGTTTTAATTGTATTTACCTTTTTCATTTTATTTTACATTGTCTAAACAGGAATGCTGCATTAAGCGAGCATTAGAAAACAATGACTGCTCTTTTTTTTTCCAGTCAGGTTCAGCAATGATATTTTATTTTACTTTCCAGGCAATGTCCTGAATGGTTAGAAGATTGAAGATAATAAGGCCCTGTTGTATAACTCTCATTGTCCAGCAGGGTATTAATGATGTATGAGTCTCCCATTATCTAAGCAATTTCAAACCACAGTGTACTGTCACATCCTTTATCTTAAGAGACAAAACCATATTTTAATGCTATACATAAAATCACTGAGGAGTTAAACACATTGTATATGACAGTAGCTTGAAGCTGATAATATAGCCACAATGTGAACATATATAAAGTGTAAATACTTTGAACTAAGAGAAAATGCAGAAAATATGCTTATCTGTCAACTCATGACGATTACCTGACTAAATGCTCCACATTATGCATATTACCAAAACAGTGAATGTTGATGGGGAAAACTGAAAATACTGATAGATTCAGTACATATGACAAAACTCGAGTTAAAATGCAATTTATTTTTAGTATTGTTTGGGCTTACATAGTAATACTGTGAAAAATTACGTTTGTAAAATTTGCAAATTGTTATTGTCTAATATCCTAGTGTTCAGACTTGTTGTGGGTGTTACTCAGTGGGTCTTACAGAAGTAAAATATTAATAATGATAATAACAAAAACAAAGGCTCATATGCATGAGGAAATTATGGACATAAGGGTCAACAGTGGGAAATGTGATTGGGACCTTTAGGGACAATAAATTTCACCAGCAAATCAACCTCAGTTTGGCTGAAAAATATTACTCTGGATGGAATGCACATTCACCATTATTGCTGTGCAGTAGACCCATAAGATACCACAGTATCAGCTGCTGTCTTGATATTACTGAACTTGTATAATACAAGCAAGAGGCACTCTTAAAATATGGAATAGATTTACTTACATAAGTTCACTGGAAATGTTGTATATGAGGGTAATGGATTCAACTTATACATATATGCTATCAAGTGTGCAAATCCATATGTGTAGGTTTTTTTTTCTGCAGTAACAGTCAAAAGTAAGGACTGCAATTGTTTGATAAGAGCACTTTGAAAAGGAAAATGTGAGTGAGTTTTTGGACAATACTTGAGATATTTTGGCCAGTGTAACAATACAGTGTTATTGGAGGCAGAGACCTGTAACTATACATTGTCACTGAAGGCAAGGCTGTCTCATACAGCCACTACAGCTACTAATCAGGTAGTCGAAAACACACAACACCATTTTCTACTCACCATGCGTACTATAGCCCATGCACATTGACTCATGCATGTTGAGGCGTTAAAAGTAGTATATTGAAATCAAAAAGGCTTTTTAGATGCAGCAGTAACAGTAGCATTCCTCTACAACCTCATAAACAATATAGCAAAGCAACACTCACCATGACACACACAGCTTCAATGCATGGTGCCTCAACTCATACACCCATAATGCAAAACTCTGCACAAAGTAGTCAAAGGTGACTCCATCATGAGACATACAGTTGTTCCTCTTACCACAATGAGTAAGGAGAGGGTTGCCATCAACTGCCACCAGATCACGCACTCAGGTGATTGTACCACAAGTACCAGTATGACCTGAGATGTACCTCTCTATCATAGTACATGAAGGTATAAATGACCTCAGATGTACCTACCTCTCTTAGTACATATAGGTATAAATGACCTGAGATGTACCTTTCTATCATAGTACATGAAGGTATAAATGACCCGAGATGTACCTCTCTATCATAGTAAATGAAGGTATAAATGACTTGAGATGTACCTCTCTATCAAAGTACACATAGGTATAAATGACCTGGGTTGTACCTCGCTATCATAGTACATGAAGGCATAAATGACCTGAGATGTACCTCTCTATCATAGTACATGTAGGTATAAGTGACCTGAGATGTACCTCTCTATCATAGTACATATAGGTATAAATGACCTGAGATGTACCTCTCTATCATAGTACATGTAGGTATAAGTGACATGAGATGTACCTCTCTATCATAGTACATGCAGGTATAAATGACTTGAGATGCACCTCTCTGGACTTTATGAAGAAACACATGGACTGTGTATCCCAGGCCAGTATAAGCCTAGCACTGAGCAGCATTCTCCCTTCTCTAAGGCTGATGATGCAATATGAGGAGAAGATGACTGAGTTTAGACTGCTTTACTTTTTGATGTAATTCCAAGGGGATGCAATATTTGTCAGAATGGGAAGATATAGTTACAGATCATGCTGTTTCAAAGAAGGTTTGTACTTGTCCTCTTTAGGTGTTTGAATATTGGCTAAAACATTGTCCATCCCCATATGCCTTTTTTAGGCAATGCCAGCAGATACACCGTACAGCATAGCACAATAAAATCCAGAACAACCTAAAGATATAACTGCTCAATGCCAGGAGTGTAAACAGAAAACTGCACTGCCTACAAGCCCTCCTTAACCTAGATAATGTAGACATCTATGTAATTAGGGAGACATAGATTAAAGCTGGGGTGGGCACCCCGGCAGAGCAAGGCTACAATGCTTTTTACACATTTAGGTCAGCTACTCTACAGGAAGGAACATAAGGTGGAGGTGTCTCACTATTCATCAAAAACTGTCACAACTCAAGACTGGTCAAGCAGTATGACTCACTTGAACTACTCCATATCTAACTGATCATAAGCAAATCCCATGTCACTCTAATACGTCCTACTCTATGACCCAGGACACCTATTCTGCATTCCTGAAAGTGCTGGAGTCCCTCTGCATTGAATCTAGCAATATCATCCTGTTCAATTACCGCAATATAAACTGTTGAAAATACCCAACATCCAATGCACAGACCCAGGAATTTGTAGACTTTGTTAAAACAAATGTTCTGGACCAGTTAGTCCGTGCACCCACTAGGGCCACCAACATCCTTGATTTGATCCTGAAAAACATGGGGAAACTTTGCACTTACCTGAGTGTTTTATCTTCAAATGCCAGGTCAGATCATAAAGATATCTTCTTTGAAATCAAACTAAGAGTTGCCACTATTACATTTAGAAATTATTCCAAAGAAACCATCTACTGCTGCTTGACACACTGTCAAAACTTTGAGCCCCTAAAAACCATATGAACACCACTGCCTATTCTGAATTGCCCACACCCTATACCATCATGTAAATAACTGCATCAAGGAAGCAGTATCCACCAGAAATAAGCACAAGACTAACTCAAAGAACAAACCACCCTGGTGGAATTCCATATCAGCAAGCTATATCACAAAAAAAGAAAGAAAACCACAGCCAGGACGATGATGTGCAATGCCCAGCAAGGCAAAAAATCTACTATCAAACTAAATAAGCAACTTATCAAATCCAAAAAAGCCAAATTTGAGGATAAGACAGCTTCACTGACATAGGAGTATTATAAAACATTCTTTTAGCTATGTACTCCGCCTCAAAGGTTAACATAAAATGGTGTGCTGGACTAATTGTAAACACCTATATGTAGTGGAAGGATGTAGCAAACATATGAGCAGACAAAGATAGCTCCAATCTAATCCCACTGTCCCCTGACAATTCTCAAGAGATACATTCAACCATAACTCCCAAATTATCCCAGGCAAACAAGTCCACAATGCGCTCTCCAAACCAAAACATACTGCATTTATGTGCCCATTTAATATCCCAGGTCCTCTCCTAAACAGAATGAAACATGACCTATCTGGCTCTTTAGGAGTCTTGTTCAACCTTAGCCTCCAAACTGGCTTCATGACAGTTATCATTCTACATAAAGGTGGGCTACCTACTGACTTGGGTTATTATAGATCTATAAGTCTGAATAGTCTCGGACATAGAAAGAATTACCATGGACACTATAAATAAAGACACAGGAAATTTTCAGACTCTAGATCCAACAAAGTTTGGATCTGTCAAAGGCAGATCATTCATGCTAAACCTGGTAGGCTTCTTTCAAAGAGTCACTAAAGCTATGGATGAGGCAAAATGCTACAATCTGCCTTTCTTGACCTGGCCATAGCATTCAACACTATTCCTCATTTTGGAATTGTTGATAGACTCATGAAACAAGTAATAAATTCCTTTGACATTCATTGGTGAGCCAACTGGCTCACTGCAAGTCAGGAGTGGGGACTCTAGTTCCACAAAAAGGCCATTTACCAGTGGAATCCCTCAGGGCTCAGTACTGGAGCAGCTCGATTTGGCATCTGCTTTTCTGAAGTTAATAATAATATTAAAGACCTTTATCTGTTAAGTTTGCAGATGACTGCAAGCCCACAGCAATTACAGAATCTTCCAAAGACACTAATATCTTCCAACAGGCATGGTCAAAACTAATAATGGGCGCCAGAGCCACAGTCTAAAACTAAAATGCCAATAACATACATAACAGTATTGTTTGGAAAGTCAGCCTCCCTCAGGAACTATCACATCCACAATACACCACTAAGTGTAGACTCACTGGTTAGGGACTGGCTAGGGACTTGGCAACACATGTAGACACTGAACTGGCCTTTCACCATCATGTGTGTGTACTGTTGTAAGGAAATTATATACTGCACAACTAATTACCAAGAATATTGCATCCAAGTCCAAAATTATCATTATCCCTTCTGTATGTACCTTATTGGGCATATACAACATCTGGAATGCTCACGGAGGTTCCTTACAAAACAGAATACAAGGCTTAAACCACATGAGATATTCAGACTACCTCAAAGCCTTAAATTTCCTACAAAGTAATAAGAGGTGATTATGTGCCTGGCTTATAAGGCATCATCTGATTCAGTACTGAGGGACTTGCTGTACATCAAGTCAACAGCATTAGAAACACCAAATCTAAGGACATAAACCTCATTTGTAACAAGCAGAACATGTTGGAGGGATGGATATGTATCTCAGAAACTACCCATGCTTTGGAACTGGCTACCCATCCACGTGAATCAGAGTTTGTCCCTTACTCTATTCAAATGCAACTTGGAGCAAGGGATAATGAATTGAAAATCTATCCCTGGATCCTACCCTATCCCACTATTAGATAGAGACATCTTGTAAATGCTCTACCACCTACACACTATTCTATGCCCTGGGTAATTTATCCTGTCTTTTATACATGGGAATACATGGTTAGACTTATAAATGGCCTCTTCAGGCCATTAGCTTAGTAATCACCTATAAACCTATAAAAAAAAAACAAAATAAATGTGCATGGTGTCATTTTACATACAGTGGGAACAGTGGTAGAGGAGTCAAGGATGCATTACAGAAAAGAGTTATTTAGCTGGTAAATAAACAGCAGATCTCTTTTTATAGGTTCACAGGTGTTTACTAGGCTAACGACTACAGCTTTTTTAAGCCTAGCTGTGTATCCCAAATTTCTGACAATTTCTGGCATCATTGATAACTGTAAACAAGGGCTGAAACATTTACAAGCAGGGATCTAGGAGATGAATATTTATAGGTTACCTGTGTCCATTAGAGGGATAGGTGCCAAGCCAGGGATGAATTTCCTGTTCCCCATCCAATTGTTATTTTGTTATTATGACAGTATACTTGCTTTCTTAATTTGTTAACTAAGCTGTTAAACTGGTACAACAACCCTATCAGCCACAACTCAGGCCAGTGGCACAGTAAGGACATACACTTGGTATCTCATTACTTACAAAGCAGCATTTTATAGCATTCTGTATAGCATCCAAGAATAACAAAGAATTAGAATGTGGCTACTATGGTCTACATATTTTTAAAATAACAAGATAAGATACTACATATATTTAATAATGATATAAAATTCATGCTGCCAAATATGGATAAATAATATCTGTAATTTATAGCTAAGATGATAAATAAGCAGAAGATGATACTGTCTCAAAGGAGCATAGTCTTACAGTTATTACAGTGGCAGATTAATATAGCATGGTTCTAACAGGTTAATAATTTAATTATGATGCAGTAGTGATAAACATTTTAATAAGCAAAGAAACTCTTTGGTTTTCAAGAAATATAAACATGTAGTTGGTCTAGACACTAGAGTACAACCAAATGGTTTTATACAGCGGAGTGAAACACCAATACAAATGGTGCTTCCTGCTGAGTTCAGAGTGGGAGAACTAAACATTCCAGTGTACAATGAGATGGATATTTTTCTATACAGAGAAAAAAACAAATGTATTGGGCATTTTATTGTAGGTAATAAAATCATTGCAGAAGGCACTACAAATTTTTCTCAAGAAAAGGACAAGCCATTATCTTTGTACCACAGCTAAAGAACTGGCGGTGTTGTTATGAAAAAGGAAGATTTGGGAATGTGTATAAGAAGAAATTACTGTTCTAGGGTATATGAGAAGAACTATTTTAGCAATAACCTATGGCTGGGTGTGAGTAATGCTTGTTTTACCCACAGTTGGAGTGGTTTGATTATAAGGATGAAGCACAAATGATCAAACAAACCCAACAGTGAGTAAAAGAAGCCTTATTTGCATGCAGTCACGGGTTATTGCTATTATACAATTGTATTAGTTTTGTATTACATTTCTGTACTGTTGTCTGCATGTATGATTTGGAAAAATTTTACGCTGGATGCCCTTCCTGACACAACCCTCCCCATTTATCCGGGCTTGGGACCGGCACAAAGAAATGCACTGGCTTGTGCTTCCCCAGTGACAGGGTGCCTAGACAGGAGTTGTGGTATTGTATGAGGAAGTCGGGAGTGTCAGAGAAGTATGTAAGAGTGGTACAGGATATGTACGAGGGTAGTGTGACAGAGGTGAGGTCTGTGGTGGGAGTGACGGATGCGTTTAAGGTGGAGGTGGGATTACATCAAGGATCAGCTCTGAGCCCTTTCTTATTTGCAATGGTGATGGACAGGTTGACAGACGAGATCAGACAGAAGTCCCCGTGGACTATGATGTTTGCAGATGACATTGTGATCTGTAGTGAGAGTAGGGAACAGGTTGAGGAGACCCTGGAGAGGTGGAGATATGCTCTAGAGAGAAGAGGAATGAAGGTCAGCAGGACTAAGACAGAATATATGCGTGTGAATGAGAGGTAGGAGAGAGGAATGGTGAGGATGCAAGGAGTAGAGGTGGTGAAGGTGGATGAGTTTAAGTACTTGGGATCAACAGTTCAGAGTATTGGTGAGTGTGGAAGAGAGGTGAAGAAGAGAGTACAGGCAGGATGGAGTGGGTGGAGAAGTGTCAGGAGTGATTTTTGACAGAATAGTACCAGTAAGAGTGAAAGGGAAGGTCTACAAGAGGGTAGTGAGACCAGCTATGTTATATGAGTTGGAGACAGTGGCATTGACAAAAAGGCAGGAGTCAGAGCTTGACGTGGCAGAGATGAAGATATTAAGATTTGCACTGAGTGTGACGAGGATGGACAGGATTAGGAATAAGTATATTAGAGGGTCAGCCCAGGTTGGAAGGTTTGGAGACAAAGCCAGAGAGGTAAGATTACGTTGGTTTGGACATGTGCTGAGGAGGGATGCCGAGTATATTGGGAAAAAGATGCTAAGGATGAAGCTGCCAGGTAACAGGAAAAGAGGAAGGCCTAAGATACGGTTTATGGATGTGGTGAGAGAGGATATAAAGGTGGTGGTGTGACAGAACAAGATGCAGAGGACAGGAAGAAATGGGAACAGTTGATCTGCTGTGGTGACCCCTAACGGGAGCAGCTGAAAGAAGAAGAAGAAGAAGAAGATTAGTTTTGTATTACATTATATAATTGTAACATTTTAATTATTCTGTTTAAGTGATCTTCTACTCTGCTGTATAAAAAATGTTCTTTATACTTGTATTTCTTCTATATACAGTTTTATTTTTATGAAAGCATTAAGTTGAAAAGGGTCAACTAAGATTAATGAAAAAAGAAGACAACTACTACACAATTTTAGAAAACTAACATCAGGATTTAATAAAAATCCATGTAGGCACCATGTATAGAGTCTACACAGAATGTATCTATGTACACGGCCAAGGGTCCCTCCTTGGCAGCTCGCCATGCATATTATTGATTAGAGATATTGAATCTTTTTTATATGTTTGCACTGCATGGCATGGAGTGCAGCAATGCCAAGCTGTGCTCATATATAGACAGCTGACACCTCCCAGACATCTAAAAACAGAAACCAGATGTCATTAATTATCATAATTACATACCTTTCTTATTTTAATTTTTTTCTGTATTTTTTTTTTTAAATTGCTGCTTATGCAGCATATCCTGGAGAGTGCAGCAGAGCCGAGCAGCGCTCATACATACATAGCCAACAATTGATAGACATCTAAAAATAGAAGCCGGATGTAATTAATTATTTATGTCTGGGTCTATTCAAGTGCATTTGTGTGGCGTGCCATGGTGCTTAGCAATGCTACCAGGTAGCCTAGTAGTATACTGTATGTGAAGGTATACTAGTTATCATAATATCCAAGTAGCTAAATGGATAGAGTTACTGTCTAATGTTTAGTAGGTCCTGGGTTTGAGTCTATCCCTGTGATAAGATGTCTGTAATTTAATTTATTATATATGTTTAATTTTAAAAACAAATTTGTGAAATATGGCACTGCTGTGTTCTGCCGAGCACTGCTTAAACATGCTAATGGCTACTTCTGCTTGCGTGGTGCTAAGCTTAGCTAAAACCCCAGCTGTGCAAGTTTTTATGCTGCTTGGCTCTGCTTAGCTGCTCTGTGCTCTATTAAGTGACTTGAATGTTGCTCAATGATGTGTAGGGGCAGGAAAACAGCTTATATTAAGCGCAATAGGTGGGAATTCACCAACAGTTTTTGGAGTTTAATTAACTGGTGATATGGCAGATGGTGCTGGTGGAGGTGCACACTTTTGGATGCAAAGATCAGGTATTAAGGAGGCCAGGGTCTTTGTTGGGCTCCTGGTAAAAAATCATGAACTCAGGCTGCTGCAGGGTGATTTCCAGGGCTCAGAGTGTAAGATGGAGGCCTGGGACTGGTTGCCCAGGGAACTCACCAGTATTACTGATATCCCCACACAGATGAGTGGTGTCATCACCATTATGATGAACTGAAGAGGAGAAAGAGGGTAACCTTGGATACTTGGATCCAAGAAGCCAGAGCTGGGAATGCCCCACAAATATGCAAGTATGTATTTCACTGTTTTATCAATATGTAAGCTGAATGTCTGCAAAACTGGTATGCATAATGGTGTGTATGCTGAATGTCTGCAAAACTGGTATGCATAATGTTGTGCTTCTCTTCCAACAGCAACAGCTGAGAGGGCTCATGATGTTGAGTCCCATGCTGGGTGCCTGGCCAAGTTGTGCCATGAGTGTGGTATGTACGGATTTATTATGCTAACTGTAGTGCTTATAAGCAAGAAAGAGTAAAGCATTTACTGCAATAAAGTATACACAATAAAAACTGTAGTTCAATTAATGAACAAGTGGAACTGTAGTGCAGTAAATGAATGAATGATAACAACTGTAGTACAATAACAAAACCAATAACAGTAAGCAAAATGGTGTACAGCAGGATTGTGTTGCCATAACCATTGCAGTAGAGCTGTATGCATTGCTTGTCTATGGTAAGGTTACTACAGTCAAGTGTAACACTGTCTCCAGGCCAATAGCAGTCACATAATTCTCTTTGTTCCTCCTACTCCAGGTAATAAAGGTATATGTGTGAGGTAGCACACTCTAAGCAGATATTGTGTGGACTTCACAAACATTTGTCAGCAATACCAATGAAGTGTTAAGCAGCATTTCTGATTCCTACAGAAATCTGTTTTAATAAATGCAGTATGGTTGTATTCCATGCATGTGTGCTCTACTGTCACTGCAATCAAGCATAGCAAAGTAATTGTTCTAGAATGCAAAACAAATTCAGTTACATAATGCTCTCTTTCTCCCACTCCAGGAACAAATGGTATATGGGTGAGGTAGCCCATGTTATGAGCAGATATGATCGTGCTAACATTTCACAGGCACTTATCAATACTAATAAAGTATTAAGCAGCATAGTTGATTCCTAAATACATCTGTCTACATATTCTGAGAACGTCTGTATTCCTTGCATGTCTGTACTAAGCTGCTGCAATCAATGTTACATTTTTTTGCAGATGTCCTCTGCAGTCACAGCTGTTGGGTTCTATTCTCATGCCTGCCAACTAAGGCATGACAGATGTCTAGTGTATGTACTGTACACAAATATGTCTCTCAAGTGTCAATATTTCTCATAATGTAATTAAAACTGCCTAATCTGTCTGTCACAAGTTTAACAGAAAAATGATTACCTGGAATACAATGTATTACCAAATCTGTTTACAGAACACCTTGGTAGTTATAGAAGTCCACATTATGTGAAAGTGTTCTGTGTAGTTGTGTTCCTGCATGTGTTATTGCTCAGCCCATACTATAACAGCTTGAGAGGTATGTATGTGCTATATCAGCTATAGCAAAATTGTAATCCCTGTACTCAAAATTGACACTACACGCCTGTAGAGTATTTATCAGTCTTTTCAGGGATATAGCCTAGAATTCTCAGTAATGGATGGTTTCTCTCTTTTTCTCTCCCCACCCCTTATCTTCATTTATTTATTATTGTTATTTACTGTTATGACTTAATATTAACATGTTTTGTTAAATTAACTACATTTTTGTAAAATGTGATGTATTATTATGTGTTATTATGATTCAATATTAACATTTTTTTAAACTAACTGTTTTGTTGGCATTATGCTTTAATTTTACTGGCATGCTGTTAACACACTGACTGTTATTTTATTTACTTTTGTGTTACACATAATATACATTAATATGTATTTGGATTATTTAAAATGACTTTCCATTATGTTAATATGAACACTGGTTTAGTTATTACTAACCTTAACTTACTGCTATACCTCATTTACCACAGTACGTCAAGGTAGGCTGCTTCCAGTTGATCCACCTACCTTTTCTCAGCCAGCAGGGGCACTGGGTCCCAGCATGTCTAGGACCCAGACCAGTGGTGCCCCCTCTGCTGCCCCTGCACTACCTGCGGCATCAGGTAGTACCAACCCATGGTACTTGGATGGACCTCCCTCTGGGAGCAGTGGTGGTGGGGGAGTTGTCACCCAGGCTGAGCTGCCTGTCTTGGTGTGCAGGATAGCGTACCATGGGTTTGAGTTTAACCACCACCTGTGCCGGATTGAGGGCATGCTGGCTGATCTGGTTGGGCAGTCCCACCCCGGTGCCCAACCTCCAGTACTGCCAACCCTGGGGCAGTAACTAGTAAAGCAGCAATGTCAACAGTTCCATGTGTGGGGATGTTTGTCATGCTGCTGCCTTGTGGAGGCACATAGGACTTGGATTCCACAACACCCTCTCTATCCAAGGTGTTCTCCCCCTCATGTGTCACATACCACCTGTCTGTTGTCTTGTCTGTCTTGTCTGTTTGCAAATGCATCCTCACCTACCCAATTTACCTCCCCAACATGTACCTATGTCCCTTCGTTAACATTTCACTCTCATCTAAAAAAAAATGGGCACCTGTCCAAAAACATATCGTCCTATACATAGTTCTCTATTTCACACACATGTCTACTGGATACATGTAATTTGGTACAAATTCTGTCAAAGTGCACAGTTGTTGCTGTACAAGAAATGGATAGATATGGTTCTTTTCTACACCCTTACTGTGCATCCATGCCTGCCTTTCAATATATTTTTCCCCCTGCTTGCACCCCATTTCACCACTTTCGTATCTCCCCATTTTTCTTCTCTTTATATTTTTAGTGCAATTCTGAGTGATGTGCCACATTGTGCAGCTTCGCTAAGCTCAGCTAAATAGAGCTGTATAGATTATATGTGTTTTTAAACTTGTAATACACACTTACAAAATAAATACCTGTCCCATGTTTTAAACTCGAGAGCATCACACCTGTAGATCACTGCATTAATATGCCAGGCCACACAACTCTTAATTAAAACAGGTGGCTTAAACAAAACATAGTAATTGCCAGTTACAGTCATTAAGCATGTTTCAGTGGAGCTGCACACTACCGAGCAAACTTGATTAAAAAGTAATGCAAAAATGGAAGTGCACCTTGGACTCTAGTGCAATAGTACACCACTAGAAAGCTAAAGACATAATGATGGATATAAGTGAGGCTTGTGATAGCAGGTAAATGTGCCTTTCAGCAGCAACATGTAGAAAGACACCTGCTAAGGCATTAATGGCAAAATACATGTTCAACTAGGACCCTGGTGCACACACGCATGCATATAAAGCCATGCACATACTGATGGATGTAGAAGATGTATGTCCCAGCCTGTATGTGCTCACATATCTTGCAAATATGCTGCTGTAGCAGTGACTCAGTAGCTCAGTCTAATTCCATTGCAAACAGTCTTGGGTTCAAATCCAGTGGTGTATTGAAGTGAATGTACACTATTGTGAAGGCAACAATTAAGGATTAAGTCATGCACTGTTTATCCACACAATGTATTTCAAATGACATGTTTACTTTTCATTGATGGAAGTCACAGGCCTGCAGATAGGAATACATTTCACACATCCCTATAGCAAAACTATATGTGCATAAAGTGTCACATCATGCATTAATATGCACTCACAGAGAATGTCAAAGCAGATACTGCAAATGAGGGACACGAATACCAATGTACCACACAATCCTTCCAAAGACACTGTGCAGACTATCACAGTTGCACAGCTAGAATACACATTGGAAGTCTTTACTTGTAACAAGGCCTTCCCTCATACATTCTGCAAATTACTACAAGACTGTAACACATGGCCTGGCAGTTGCCCAAATGATGGACATATTCTTATATTCATACCCCATCTTGCTCAAGGACACACCAAACATGTTGCCTAGTACTCTGTTATTGATACCGTTGCCTAACATACTTACCTTAAACACATGCCTCAATTGGAGTGGAAATGGTAGCTTCACTCTGGCTCTGCCTCTACAACAAGGCTGACACAGCTCCCACAGTTACTCCTACACCTTGTTGTCCTCCAAAGTGTTCACACTCTCTGCTTATGTATTACCTGCAGCAGCAACTGCAGCTGTAACACACACATCTCTATGTAAAGATTTCTGCAACAGACCAACCCTCTATGATTATATAGTCTACTCACCCCTGTAATGTCCAGCACAACATACCATAAACAGGCCCTAATCTACATGAAGGCCTTATATATTGTACAGTGGTTGCATGGCATTGACTGATGATAGTGCTAATCAGCTGTGTTGGCTGGAATTAGCATTTCAGACCCACAGATTGGTTTAGAGATGATCACCTGCTAATGAGAAGCAATTTTAAAAGGCAAGCAGCTGGATATGGAGAACCATTCTGTATAAGACTTTCCTCATACAGGGTACACCTTTGTGAAAACTTTACTATCACCACATGTCAACAGAGGAGTACTGCACTTCATCAGGCATGTAACTGGTTTTGTGTACAACAGGATGCAGATGGATGAATAGACTTATGGGGAATAGGGGATACAGCATTAAGCCTGTCTTAGACCTTTGATAATGACATGTAATTGATCTCCAGCTGTCTTACACCTGCACATGATGTACAATACATCAAGGGTGCATTGTCTTTTGTCATTGTGGCATACTGGTCTCGTTGGACTGTCCCTTTATAGTGGTTGTAATAGCACCCTGCTTTTTGTGTGGCACTGTTCTTATGACATATTATTGGGGCATTGACCATAGGGGACACACCACAGCAGACTCAAGTGTTGGGTGCATGATCATATAGAAGTATCTGTTATGGCACATATGGGGATACCTGACTATTTCTTCTATCTCAGTTGTATCCACACACACAGTATGTTTGCACACTGTGAAGTACGACATGTGTGAGCAAGCAGTGGATAGTGCCAGCCATTTTGTCCTTGCTGTAGCTCTACATAGTGTACTTCCACATATGTGATCCTGTAATGTGTTCTCCTTTTGTTGTCTTTCAGGAATCAAGTACTCTAGAAGCCTTGCACACTTCTCTGATGTGGAAAATGAAATTATACTGGAAGGATTTAGGCAACGTCATCACATCCTACTGTTCAGTGGGAGGCAAAACAGGGAACAGCCAGCTGCATTGTGGGTAGACCTTGTCCGTGATGTAAATGACATGGGCCATCAGGGCAGGACACATGAGCAGGTTCAACACTGCATAGCGGGCATGATCAATGCTGCATGATGTAGGGCAGTAGATGTAGCCAGGGATGATGCCATTACTGGTGGAGGGCCTGCAGTGAAACAACCACTCACAGCCACTTAGGAATTCCTGGTGAATCTAGGCACATATGACAGCTCCCAGGCATCCATCAGTCCATACATCATGGAGGTGGGTGCCACAGTTTCCACAGCAGAGGAGAGTGCAGGTAAGGTTATTGTGATCAGCACTGTAATACTGTAGCAGTCAATGTGTCAGGCTGTACTTACTTTTATGTGGGTGTCAGGTCTTTGTTCTTTGGGGGGAGGGTTTAACCTCAGTTGCACTCTCATACTTAGAATGTTACCAATACAACATGTAATACAGTAGCTACTGTAAATGTGAGCTATATGGACGTATTATCTTGTTGTGCTGCAACATGCACTGGTACTGACATTATCTCACCCTCAACTTTTCACAGGTCCGTAAGGTATTGGTCAATGCCGTGTTGGTGCTCCTGGTAAGTGTGACACTGTTTTGTTGAGGAATATTTATATTCTATTAAAGTTAAGGGTCATAAAAATGCCCTATTTAAACATAATTTTGTGTGCAAACAGAGTAGAATGTTTTTATTTCCCATTCTGGAACAGGTACCTAAGGATCATAGAGGGGGTAATCACAGGAGTGTAGTTAAACAAAAAGAAACACTTTGGCAGTGAAAGTTAAGAGCAGATGAGCCTCCTAGTTTAAATGAGGCAATTACTCTAAAATGCTTTTTAAAAAAAAAAGGTTGAAAGGAAAATAAATTAGGCAGTGAAACGAGTATTTCAATATATTTGTTAAGATAGGTGTTCTGGGTTTTTATGTTGTTTTATAAAGTATAGTTTCATATTGATTAATTAAAAGGTAATTTTACTCGTTAAGTTTTACTTGATTTACTTGAAGTGATTGTTATAAAGGTATTGAGCTGAATGCGCATTTTGTTCTGAAGAAGTCTTTTTTGGATGAAAGCAGAGAAGAAAAATGTTTGACCGCAAATATAGTTGTAGGTCTTTGTTTTTAAAGAGTACTGGTGAATTTTTCATACACAATAGTGCAGGTATTCATGTACCACTTTTTTATTTCTTATCATAGATGTCTGGTGGAGGGTGTCTGTCCTCTCCACAGCGTGATGTCAGTGTATCTTCAGACTCTGATGATGATGATGGCCACAGTGAAGCACAGATGGGGTTGTCGGGGTCTGAATCTGTCCCAGAGGTAGACATCCCTCTTCTGCATCCATTGTCACTGTACACAGTCAGTATGCCCACACATACCCAGTCCCCGGAGGGCACAGGTGTTGGACAGTCAGAAAGTGGGGACACTGAACAGGAAAGTGTGGCAACTATGGCTGCAGTGAGAGTAGATACTGGCCATATCTAGAGATCTGGTGAGGTCCCACACAGGCAAATTGATAGGGGTGCTTGCAGGAGGCCTCCTGTCCGTCCACCACTTCTTGCAGGTGTCACATCATGGCTCACTCAGTGCATGTTTCGGGCCATCATGGAGGCACAGAGACATTCTGAACAGAATACCAGATGTATGCTTATGGTTATGGAGTCAGCACAGTCTGACATCATTGACTTCCTCCACTGCATTGGGGACACCCTGGCTTAGTTGAATGATGCAGTGATAGAAGGTGGGCACAGATGGTGTCTGTCTTGGACCGTACATTATCTGTGCTGGAATGTTTGACTGGAGTTGAGCATCAGACTCATGGACATAGGTCAGCAACCACATCTGCTGACAGTCCACGTGGCCATGCACAATCATGCTCCCGTAGTGGCAGTACATCCAGTGCTACAGAAGATAGTGTGCTGTCCACACCACTATACAGCAGCCAATGGGTTCATGTTCCTGGGCATTCCCATGGGGGACACAGCTGCAGCAGACAGCAGTCACCTTCAGGTACTAGCACCGCTTCTGACCTTGGGCATGCAGGTGCCAGTGCAACGCCTGGCACAGCCAGTTCCCGTGTTTGGGGCCAGAGATGGTGAACTATCAAATCTACCATGTACAGTCCAAAGCTGTCTAATGCACACAAACACACACACACACACACACACACACACGTAAGGCTAGCACTGAGCATGACTGTGTACATGCACAAACTCACACACCACTGTCAAATGCAGATCACCTACAGACACATACGGTACCTTTTCATCGTCCATCTTACCTGCTTCCCTTCCTGACTCACACACATGCTGTCAACTATTTGGGTCAGATTATGCTTCCTGCACCCTCACACAACACCCTGTGCAAGTGATGATACCTGTGCCACATCCCGTCATCCTCGAAATCAACGCAAGGGAAATGAAGCTATCTAGCTGATGTACAGAGTGACTATATTAATTAACGTGTACTTGTGTAATGCAGTGTTGTTTTGCCATGCCACTTGTAGTGGTTAATGACAGATACTGTATGCTGGAATTTGTCACAAGTATGCCACATACTTGTGTGTCCCTTGTGTTCTATCATGTTGTATTGGCTGTATAGTTACACACTGACAGGTGTGTCACAGACCTGTTTATGTTTCTATTTATGTGTCTGTTGGGATAATTTATGGGTACCCAGTGGCAATAAAGCAGCACAGGATAGCATGTCAGCACAGCAGAAATATGTCTTCAGCAAGGTGCAGCACTATAAGTGCATGGCTCCATAGGTTCCTATGTATATAACAGGCTAACAAGGACAATGGCAGAATTCAGCATACTCATGCATCCCTAATCTGTAAACAGGTCTGATACTCTTGATAAGTGTCACCAGGGCTTTGGACAATCACACATCTACAAGCTGTGGTGACAGAGATGACCCATCTACAAATATCCTGTGTCTGGTACAGACAGTTGCCTCACACCAGTTATGATCGTTGTGTTCTGAATCCCATTTTGCAACCTGCACATGCTGTGTCACAGCAGATGTGAGCTTCACATGCATGGTGGGTCTGTTTTATGTAGGGCATACTGTCTGTTACATACCTGTCTCTCTAGCATGTACTATGTATACCACAGTGATGTTGTAGGGATGTAGAACAGGTGAGACATGTGTTAGTCTTGTTATGGATACACGGGAGGTACTCAGTGGTATCTGACACCTCCCTTTAAGGAACCATACACATCAACTCCAAAGCATTTAGGAGACAGACAACACATGTATGGCCATGACACAGACTCCATAGGACATGTTATCTGTGTATTGGTGTACCATGGAACCAGAGTGGCTGCTACAGTTGTACAATATGCCTGTGTAGTGACATAGCAAGGGTACCATTACACACAATGATAGGTGTGATCACTGCCACATTCAGTCTAGCAGTGACAGTTTGGGATTTAAATCCAAAACCTGTTGGTATAGGTTGTACAATAATGAATGCATCCCCACATCTTACAGGCCAGTGAGAGTTAAAGGCTACATTACTCTCTGTGTCCATAACTCCATATGTAATGGCTCAATTGTGTGCAGTGTGTGGACACCACAGTATTTTTCAGGGGTGGATGATTTCACACAGGACAGTATTGTGCAGTCGTTGGCAGTTAGCCTTTGTCAGTGGCTCAGAGTACAACTGACTGTGTCTTAGGCCATCCTGCATAACTGTTGGTTCTGTGTGGGATTCTGTGACAGCTCCCAATATGCAATCACCTGCTTATGTACTCAGTCAGAGGTCACTGACAGTGGATGTGACTGCAGAGAGGGAATAGGTAGATGGGGTACATGAATAATGAAGGATGGTGAACTTCACTGGTGACTGGCGTCATTGCAGCATAGGTCTCCCAATGCTATCTTCCCAGAGTATGACTGTCAGACACTTGCCTATCCACCAGCTGACATAACACTCTGCACATGACATACACAGTTTCCAGCAAAGCCTGCTGCCTAATAGGTTCATAGGTTCATAGGATCATACTAAGCTAACTGCCCTTGTGAGCCATTTTAAGCCTAGCCAATTATCCCTTGTGAGAAGCAAACCCTGCACCTTGTGTCTGTAAGGTGAACACCTTAGCCATTAGGCCACCCTCCCAAATATTGTCATAAACCTCATCAGGCCATGGTTGGTGGAGTGAGACATATGTCTGACATCTACTTCATACTGTAACAGTCAATGGACTCTGCCGGTTACAGTCAGTAGGCATGATCTGGCCTTGAGCAAAAGTAACAGTGTTTGGTCCAGTGTTAGTAGGTGCACAACAGTATCAGTGCTCGTACCCATGCTAACTACTATCATGGAATTTCAGGTGGCATGACTCAGAGATCTGGGAACATCACTTGGCACTACATGGTAGCTGTCCTCTGTGCAAGTAAGTAATGCAATTACTTCCAGCATGTTGCAAGAAGGGAGTCATGCAAGGTGTCTACACAGTGCACAGACAAACACATTAGGGAAGTATAATATGTACACACTGTGTTGCTTAGTCATGCTGCAGCTCACATACACAAAGGATGGTCCAGGTCCTTGCCTACAATGCCCTGGAGTAGTGCTGTGACATCCCCACACAGAGAACCAACGTATTGCATCATGTGTTTACCAATATGGGTGACCACTACAGCCCCTGTAATGTAAGGTCCTCCCTAGTGGGATCTGGCCACAGATCATTCTCCTTAGAACTACGGGCATGTACCCCCCCTTTCAGACAATACAGACATATATGTCAAGATAGCCATTTATTACCTCCAGTGGGATAGTTGACATAACATGACTGCACCTCCCCCTTCAGATGGGATAGGCAAGTATACATAGCTCTACACCCATGTATTATGTCAGCAGCATTACAACTGCATGAACTCAGCTGTGCATGACAGGAGAGGCAAAGGCTCATCGTGGCTCAGCAAACCTGACAGGTGGACAACTGCCATTAGCAGGCTGTACAATAACAGGTGGACAGTGCCAGTGACCTCATACATCATGATGCCACAGATGATGGGTCTGTACTCATACCTAACCTGTACACCCACATTGTCTGCATCAACTACACTCCCTTGTCCCCACCACATGTGACACATGACATTCCTACAACCTGTCCCATAACATCCATATTTACAGAGCAGTTCATAACTGGCCTGTCATTGGAAGATACACAGCATTTATTGCACGTACTAACATTCCAGGCTGCATCCCACATGTGGTCTAACAAGGATGACTAACAACATTGGGAAACCCTCGCAATCATACCGACACTACTGGCTGCACACCAGCTAAGTGGACAATGGCAACTGTTATATCCTTGCACAGAGGTGGTGCATCCATTGACCAACATAACTTTACACCTCTTTGTCTGAGGTATCCATATCTGTATGCCCATAGGGGCAATCATCATGGAGTGGATCAGCACACATATATGTGTTCTACACACAGTTGACTGTACACAGTTTGGTTGTGTGATAGCGGGAGCATCATGACTGTTACACATGGTGGACATTTCTGAGGCAGTCACCATGGACCTGGGTGAGGGTACATCAGGGCATACAACCCCCTAGACTGAGCCACTCAGGCATAATTTACAAAGCACCCACTTAGGCATCCATGATACTGTCACTGTAGGAGTCAATAAATGACTCATTAATGGCACACATATGCAACACAGGGACAAACCCCCTCCAATAGCTGATCTGTAACCAGCAGTGCTCAAAAGGGCACAGCCCTGGGTCCTCTATTGCTTTAAATCCATTCAAACACAATACATGTGACTACTGACTGAGTGTGGCTAACTAGGTTGGCTGATACCTCCAAATTGTAAGCACTCATACCGTCTTTGTGGTATTTCACTATCCTGCAAGAGGGTATTGTGAACACGTATATTGACATACTAATTGGCCATAAACTACATGCAAATATATATGTAGTAAAAACAAAAAACACTAGCCACAGTCAGAGACCACCACGTCAGATATTAGTGTAAACCTTCTTTAATCAATCGTTTCATCAATAAGACTTCATCAGAAATGTAGAAACTTACACACAGCTCACTATAAATATTCTAAAACTAAATGAAAACAGAATTAGAAATCATTCAATTAACTAATTAAATGTTATACACAGTTAAGAACAACTTCTTTAAAACTTACGAAAAACTAATAAAAAATAACAGAATATGCAATTACTTTTTAACATATACCTACGATTTTTTTAAAAAACATTTGATATTAATAACATCATTCAAACCTAGTTTCTTATCTGTCATTAAATTAATTTGCCATCTGGTCTCCCTTTGTTATAAATAGTATTTAAAATCACCCCCTCTTAAACTCAATTTACCCTGTTCAAAGACCGCGAATAAGAACATTTTGAAACCAAGACATTTTATACTATGTCTATAAAGGGCATTCTTAGTATCCTTTCTTTTCACGCTGTTTATATGTTCTTTTATCCTGGTATTCAAAATCCTGGTGATCATCTCAACATAAAATTCTAAACATTTGCCCCAGACAGCTATATAAACCACTCCATGGCATTTACAAGAAAAAACTCCTTTAACTTAAATAGTATATGGAATGTGAGGCAATTCCACATATGGTCCCTCCAAAATATACCTGCACACTGCAAACCTATAACATTTATACATGCCATGTGGCTTGTTTGTAATATGTGATTATCAAATCACAGAGTTCCTGCCCTTTTCTAACAAAGTTTTTAGATTGTGATCATTTTGGTACACAAATTTAGGTTTCGTCCCCACTACTTTCAATAATTCAAGATTTCCCCTCAATAATTTTCCAATTTTTTTTCAATGACATTGTAAATACTGGCCCATCTATAGTCATAGACATATCAAAACACAAATGTCTCTGCTCTAACTCTACTCTATCCTTCACCTTAAAATTCGCTATAGGTGCTCATTTAAAAAGTGGAGGATACCTGTTCTCTCTCCTATCCCATACATATTTTACTTGTTCTTTTAACAA
Organism: Protopterus annectens; assembly: GCF_019279795.1. Taxonomy (NCBI): domain Eukaryota; kingdom Metazoa; phylum Chordata; order Ceratodontiformes; family Protopteridae; genus Protopterus; species Protopterus annectens. Next base: position 109,769,880 of record NC_056730.1, read on the forward strand.
ACTTTCCTCATACCCCCCTATCCATAAATAGTTTAGTGATATACCCAAACTCTTCAGCCTGTGAATGATCCTCTCTGGTCATTCTGCTGGCTCTAATGAATTGTCCCTTAGGGATATTGTTTTTTTATGAATTTAGGTTGCTGACTGGAGTGATGTAAATAGCTGTTCATGAATGTTCTGTTTCTGTAAATTTTACTTACAAACATTTTGTTAGTATCATTCCATTTTAAATTAACATCCAAGTAGTTGATACAAGTGCCAACATCCCCAACTACAAATTTCAAAAAAACAGTTGCTGTATTCAACTGGCTTACTAAGGATTCAACTGTGTCTGAACTACCAGCTATAATAAAAAACAGGTCATCGATAAACCTTTTATAATGCAAAACATGAAAAGCATTTTTGAAGGTCTCTAAAACTTGATGTTCCCACCATCCCATAACAATGTTTGTGAAAGAGGGGGCTACCAGAGACCACTTTGCTATTCCTTTGACTTGTTTATAATACTGATTGTTGAATAAAAAATAATGGCTGTCCAAAACAATCTCTAACAAACTACAATAAAAATTAATTTCAGAACTGGGCATCTTAGTGTAGTGACTTAAAAAAGCTCTAACATGCTCAATACCTATATCATGTGGTGTACAAGGATATAAAGAAATAACATCTAAAGTGAACATAATATGTTGCCTTGGGTCAAACACAAAAGTTTTACTAAACTCTCTAATACTGTCTAAAAAATTCCATGAATCCTTAAGAAAGGACCCCATGTCTTGAACTAATGGATTCAAGAGGGCATCCACCATCAAAGACACACCCTCAGTAATGTAATCGGGGGCCGAAATAATGGGACAAAAAGAGGGGGTCGAATAGACTCTTATGAGTCTTTGGAATACAAAACAAGACCCCGATTTTTGGGTTCTCGATGTTACAAAAATTATATGTCACCCAATTCAAGTTCCACTCATCAAGCTGTCATATAAAAAACTGGAAATATATTTGTAACATTTGTAAATGTCATTAATTTCCACTCTCATATATTCATGTTAATTAGATAAATAAACAAATAAAAATGGAGAAAATGTTATTTATTTATATTTGTTGACTGGGAGTGTCCGACTGGACGTAGGTCCATTTTCAGCGGAGGCCCGGTGAGAAAAGCTCCACAGTTAAAATAAACAGACAGTAATTACATTGGATTACATAGCGATTAACAATTTACATAGCAATTACTTACAACATATTTACAGATGAAGAACATAGTACATCAGTAGACAACTAGAATCTTTATCTGTGAAGTACATAACAGACATTAACAAATGTTACAATAAGAAGTTACTGCTGTATAATAAGTACTAGGCTTATGAGCATCTGAGCTTGCTATAATCAAGGTAGTTAGTGGAGTGGAAAGAAAGGTAGTGATTGGATGGGGTGGGTGATATTAGAGTGGGAGTTGCAAGGGGATAGCCAACATGTTTTTAGGTGCGCTTTTAGTAAAGTTTTGAAGTGGGTGCATGATGGTATGGAGGTAACTGTGGGTGGGAGGCAGTTCCATAATTTGGCTATGGTGCAAGAGAATAGTGCTTCACCAGCAGAGTTATTGACTTTACTGATCTGCAAGTGATTTTTGTTGCTGGATCTTAGTGATCTGGTGGTGCGATAGGGTTGGAGTAGATTCTGGAGGGATGGGACATTTAGTGGATGGTTTACTAGTTTGTGGGCGAGGAGAGTTGGTACCATTGAAGGAGGTGAGGGAGTTCAAGCCAGCCCAGTTCAACAAGTGAGAGACAGTGGTGGCTATGGTAGGATGCCCCTGTGGCGAATTTGACGATTTTGTTGTAGCACGTCTCTAGGCTGTTTAAATTGCTTTGCCTTAGGTTGGTATATATCGGAAAGGCATAAAGTAGGGTGGAGATAAGGTGGGAATTTGCTACTGAAATCTTTGTTGCTTTGGTGAGAAGTTGCTTATTTCTGTATAGCACTCCTAATTTTTTGTGGACTTTTTTTATGGTCATGGATATGTGAATGTCAAATTTTAGTTTATTGTCTATTTCCACTCCTAGCTATTTGGTGTGCTCAGTTGGGTATATAGTGGTGTTGTCTTTTGCTGTGATGTTAAAGTGAGAGTTGTTTTGAGTATGTTTGATGTGCTGGAAGATGAGTAGTTTAGTTTTGTTTGGGTTGAGTGTTAATTGGGCATCGGATAACCAAGTTTCAACAGAGGAATAGGCTTCCTGTGTGACTTTTTGCAGTTTGGGTAGGGACTGGGCTGAGCAGATGATGGTTGAGTCATCTGCGTATTGTATGCATGGGCAATGTTTGGTGGCAGAGGCTAGATTATTGGTGAAAACAGAGAAGAGAAGGGGTCCAAGGATGGATCCTTGGGGAACCCCTGTGGAGAAAGGTAGTTGGGGAGATATGTCATTCTGCCATACAACGGATTGTTGGCGGTCAGACAGGTAACTCTGAAACCTGTTGGTGACTGATTGAGAGAAGGATAGGTTATTGAGGACAGAGATAAGTTGTTTGTGTGGGACCATGTCAAATGCTTTAGATAGGTCTAGGAAAGTAGCAGAGGAGAGATAGCCATTGTTTTTATGCTGAAGGATAGTGTTAGTAAAGGAGAGTAAGGCAGTGGTGGTGCTATGGTTTGGTCGGAAACCATGCTGAGTATTGGAAAGGAGGTTGTTAGTAAGGAGGTAGTCTGAGACCTGAGAGTGTATACATCTTTCTAGTATTTTGGAGAGTGGAGTGGGAATAGCTATGGGGTGGTAATTGGTTAGTTCTGTGGATTGTCCGCCTTTGTGGAGGGGAATTATATGTGATACTTTCCACAGTGTGGGAACGTAACTTTCTGACAGAGATCGGTTAATCAAGATGGATACTGGGTAGGCCAGAGCATCAGCTGCAATTTGTAGGTATTTACTTGGGAGGTTGTCTGCTGCTAATTTGGTGGGCTTAAGTTTAGTTAAGAGTTTTTTTATGTTGGAGGTAGGTACAGGAGAAAAAGAGAAGGCAGTGGGGAGATTACTAGTTGAAGGTGTGGGTTGGAGGGGAGCGGGGCTGTGTTGTTTAGCTAGTGATAGTATGGTTTGTGTGAAGTGTGTGCTGAATGAGGTAGCAATATTTTCTGAGGAGTGAGGGATGTTAGGAGGAGGGGTACTGACTTTACCTGGGTGGAGGATGGAGTTTATGGAGAACCAGAATTGTTTGGGGCTGTGTTGGGAGGAGTCTAGGGTAGACTGGTAGTATTGGAATTTGTTCTGTTTTATTAGCTTTTTGACTCTATTGTGTAGTTCTAGGAATTTCTGTCTAGTTGAGGGGGTTTGGGTTTTGTGCCAGTGCTCCCAGGCTTTATCCCTGTTTTTCATTTCTGACTTAGTGGTTTTCTGTAGTCATGGGGTGGGTTGTGCTTTGATTCTGGAAAGTCTTATGGGTGCATGGTAATTAAGGATGCTCAGGAAGGTACTATTAAAAAATTCAACTGCGTCATCAAGACTGAGGTACTTTAGAGGATGCCAGTTACATTCTTTGAGGGATGAGATGAATGTGACTGGGTTAAATTTAGTTTTTTACGTATTTGATGGTAGATGACAGGTTTAGCTTGGTATAGGTATTTTTTGAGTAGGAATGTTGGGGAGTGATCATTGAGGCTATCTGATAAGCAGCCTGTTATATATGACTGGGGGCTCTTACTTACTAGTATCAAATCCAGGGTAGTGTGCTTGCTGGAGTTTTTATTTATCCTGGTTGGCGACTGGACTAGTTGGGTGAAGCCATGAATGTTTACATGATGGGTTGGATGGCTGCCAGAACAGGATTGCCAGTCAATATTGAAATCACCTAAAATGATAGTTTCTTGGGGGGGATGGTGGGTTGACCAGCTGAGGAGGTTTTCTAGTGGAGGGATGTTTTGGCCAGGTGGGAAGTAGCATCCAATTATGTTGATGGTTTTGTTTTGGTTTATTTTGAGGTTGGTATATATTATTTCTTCATTGCCCATTTGTGGAGCTGATGATTTTAAGATCTGGATGTTTAGATGCTGTTTAAATATTATAGCTACACCGCCTCCTTTCTTGTTTAGCCAGTCTACTCTTAGTATGCCATAACCTGTAGGGAGTATTTGCTTACTGGTAATGTGAGGTTTTAGCCAGGTTTCTGTCAGGATGACTATATCTGGGGAGTACAAGTGTATGGTGGCATGGAGTTCATGGACTTTGTTGGACATACTTCTAATATTTAGGCTTAGTAGAAGGAAGTCACTTGGCTTTCTATTGGCTGTAATATGGGAGAAGTTGTGGTTTCTAGACTGATTATGAGAACTGGGGTTGGAGATGGTAGGGCCAGGGTTGGGGTGGATGTCTCCACGTAGGGCTAGTTTTAATATGCATGAGGTTATTAGTTTTCTCAGTTTTTGAATGTGTTTGTTTATAAGGGAAACTTTATGATTGTGCTCTGTGGGTAATAGGTATGGTGGGAGGGTTACTATGTTAAGTTGTAGGGATGCTTTATGTTTGAGTAATATAGTTGGTAGAATATGTGGGGGTGCATAGGGATGGTTCTTGAGTTGGTGGGAGGGGAGCTGAGTGAGGGTGAGACATGACTGGTGATGTGAGTACTAGTACAGTGGTAGCGGTTGAGTGGGGGAATGATGGAGCTTTGGTAGGATGTAAGATATGCAAGGACAGTGCATGCAGTGAGCATAGGTAAGGTATACTTGTACATGTTAGTTGAGGAGGTGTGATAGTAGTGGGAAGATGGAGGAGGTAGTGTTGAGTTAGTGCTGTGGTTGGCTATTGAAAAGATGGGAGGGGTTTGTGAGTGTAATAAAGGTGGGACCACTGGGGGCAGGAGGAAATAGGGGGCAGGGTGGGGAGCGAAGTGGGAAGAGACCCTGTTAGTTGCTCTTATGAGCGGGCTGGAAAAAAGCAGGTAACAGAGTTAACTGATAAATGAACATATGATAGTGACAAGGGTGGTTGTAGTTTTAAAAATGGTGACTGCCACAGGTAATATGTATTAACTTTGGGATGGTCTTAAGGTAATAAACAGAGAAGGGGGAGGGGAGAACAAGGGTGTGTTTTATTAACATAATGACATGACACTGGTCCATAACTACTAACATACCCCCCTAATCACTTTTCAGAACTCGAATGTCTCTGTTGTCAGCCAACTCTTTCATAGCTGACCTCAATTCAACACTCAAATTGTCATAATATCTCACATATTTATTAGTATTGTCAGCCAATAATTCTCTCAACTCATTTTCGCATGATGTTTCAAACACTTTCAGAGTTGTCTTAACAACGGATTATAACTAGATGGTTTAACAAACAGAGATTCAGTGTTTCTAATATCTTTTAAAATATATTTTAGATTTAATTTTCTAATATATTTTTTTTTAATCTAATACAGTGTTGGTGATGTTTGCCCTCTTAGAAGGCACAAAATTGTCACCAAACCTTAAAAGTTTTATGATATTCACTTAGTTCAAAACTGGACAAGTTCAAAATGTCTATTTCAAATTCATTATACCTTATTCGTTGTCCATTGAGGAGTCGAAGACCAGTCGCCCTTTCTTCCTGGTGACCATGGATTTTAATTTTGAAGGTCTCTGCTCTTTCTTGTAAGATAAAAAAGCCTCTGGCTTGGTGCCAAGCTCTTTTTCAGTCCCATTTGCATTAGAACCATGTAAAATGCCATTAATTTGTTGAACTTCAGTCTCTGGTACTGCATCTGTGTTAGAAACACTGCCGAATACCATTTCATTAGCTTTCGGCAAACTCTTTTTCTCAAATTGAATCACTTCCGCTGATGCAGCAAAAACCTTCTACCCTCGTTCTTTATGGTGGACTGACCCAGAAGACCATTGTTTTTTACCAATGGAGGAGAAACTCTTATTTCAACTACTTAAAAAAGCAGTATATGCTATGTCCATTTTATATGCAGTTAAATCACTATCTAATTTATTATTTTTTCTTTGAATTAAAACCCTTTCGTGTTGCTCGATGTCTTCAAGCAACAATGTATGCTCAGTTCTCTCACTAAACGCAAACTGAAATCTAGTCTTTATGGAGCGTTCCACTTTAATAATTTCTTCCTTCAACTCCCTAAGGGTTTCATGATTACGTTCAAGAAGCAAACCCAAAAAAACGAATACCCGCGTAGTTGAAAAACTCTTTCAGCTTAATGAAGAAAGTGTCTTTTTCAGTGACACCATTAGGACATTTGAAAAACCTTAAGCCTTTCGGCACAACACCAAGTTCAATACATTTCTGGAAATATTTGTTTTCAATATCCACACTCATATTTTTTTGAGCAATTTGTTTAAACTGTCACACTGTTCTCTACATAGTGTCTGTTCTCCTGGGTCCACTAACCTTTTGGCATTTGTGAAAGAATCACCACCATTATTTAAAACCACAGCAATATTGGTATAAGTATTACATGGCTTTTCAGCCCTTTCTTCCTGCATACCATTCTTATTCGAGGAGATGGTACTCTGTCCCTTGCTATTCACCTCAATGACAGTCTCTGTCTCATCTTCAGACCCAAAACAAACTGACTCCACTCTGGAATGCTCCTTGACCAATATCTGCAGAGATTTTTGTATATCATTCAATGTTTTAAGTAAGGCATTTGTTAAACTTTGTTCTGGAGTCCCTTGTATAGTGTAAATGCTCAACTCCATTAACGGATCTACTTGAGTCTCAGACATGGTTGCATGATAATGAAACAAATAACAAAAGAACATGCAATGTGCAACAAAAAACTAGTAAAAACAAAAAACACTGGCCACAGTCAGAGACCACCCCGTCAAATATTCATGAACAGCTATTTACATCACTCCAGTCAGCACCCTAAATTCATAAAAAACAATATCCCTAAGGGACAATTCATTAGAGCCAGTAGAATGACCAGTGAGGATCATTCGCTGGCTAAAGAGTTTGAGTATATCACTAAACTATTTATGGATAGGGGGTATGAGGAAGGTTTGTTAAAAGAACAGGTAAAATATGTATGGGATAGGAGAGAGACCTAGTATCTTTCTATTTTGAAAAAAACACCTAAAGTGAATTTTAAGGTGAAGGATAGATTAGACTTAGCACAGAGACATTTGTGTTTTGATATGTCTATGACTATAGATGGGGGCATTATTCGCAATGTCATTGAACATAATTGGAAAATTGAGGAGAATCATGAATTGTTGAAAGTAGTGGGGACAAAACCTAGGTTTGTGTACAGAAATGGCCACAATCTAAAAACTTTGTTAGAAAAGGGCAGGAACTCTGTGATTCAAGAATCACATATTACAAACAAGCCACATGGCATGTATAAATGTTATGGGTGTGCAATGTGCAAGTATATTTTGGAGGGACCATATACTGAATTGCCTCACATTCCATATGCTATTTAAATTAAAGGAGTTTTTTCTTGTAAAAGCCATGGAGTGGTTTATATAGCTGTCTGTGGCAAATGTTTAGAATTTTATGTTGGGATGACCACCAGGGGTTTGAATACCAGGACAAGAGAACATATAAACAGCATGAAAAGAAAGGACACTAAGAATGCCCTTTATAGACATATTATAGAATGTCTTGGTTTCAAAAAGTTCTTATTCTCTGTCTTAGAACAAGGTAAATTGAGTTTAAGAGGGGGTGATTTTTAAAAACTATTTAGAACAAAGGGAGACCAGATGGCAAATTAATTTAAGGGCAGATAAAAACCAGGTTTAAATGATGTTATTAATATCTTTAATATTTCAACATTTCTGATGAAGTCTTGTTAACAAAAGCATTGATCAAAGAAGGTTTACACTAATATTTGATGTGGTCTCTGACTGTGGCTAGTGTTTTTTGTTTTTACTATTTTTTTTCTCGCACATTGCAAGTTCCTTTGTTAAATATATATGTAGCATCATTTCCATCAGTTAGACCTATGTACCTGGTAAGTAGCACATCAGTCACAACATATGATGTACATACTCAGGGGTGAAGGAACTGAACACACAGACCTGGCCACACAGGTTTACACCTAATGTGCCTCAGATCACCATGTCTGTACAGTGGTATAGCAGGAATCATATGGCATAGCTGAGGCCACAGTCATATGTAAGCGACATACTCATAACTGCCAAGTATTCTTCCCTCACCATGTCAACATCTGGTGCAATGGTCATTTGGTGATGTACCTTTCTGAGCAGTACCGACAACTGAAAACAACAGTATGGTCCCTCAAAAGGACATTTCACGTCTTCAGTATGTGTTCAGTGGGGATCGTCTGCAATGAGTGGCATTGTCACCTGTGGCATATAGACGACTCAGAGGTGATCTGTGTCTTGCATATGGGCAATGTGTGACCCTGGTTTATTGCATATGCTGCCTATCTCTGTAGGAGGCATATTTGATGAATAACTCATTGTAAGGACATTACGCTCATATGGGACGTTAGTACTACATGCTTGTGGGAGAGATTTTAAACACACCTTTGAAAGAGAACGCTACCTAATGGCACACAGAGCACCTCACCACATGCCATCTGTATAATTGCCTGGGTGACCATCATCTGAACACAGGACATCTGCCTATGTCCCTCTTGGACTGGGGGGATTATGTGCTAATCCTCTAACTGTGGGTATAAAGATGTATATGATTGTGAGGGCTATATGGCCATTATGCTAGTGAAGTTCAAATGCCCCATGCTTCCATAACATGATGTCAAATGCTCTGAGAGGCTCACACACAAACATGGCTACATTGAAGCTAGCACTACTTCCAATTACTGCATACAGGACACACCAAGGCACACACATAGTGCAGGTCAGCTGTATGTAGATGATAACACTTACCCATGTAATGGTACACACTATAGATTACAGTACATGATACCCGCAACACACCTCATGTCTGCTAGTATTATCAGTTCAGGACATATTATGCTTGATGACAACAGCAGGCCTTGTTGTGGTCAGTCCTTTGGTGGGCCACATCACAAGCTACAAATAACCCCTAGTGCCTAAGGACCCAGTCGGCATGTTTTCTACACAAACGGTCTTTCCACCCCACTGGTCCTTACCTCGAATGGCTCAATCTGTGCTAAAAAGAAACTATCATCCTGAAAACTAAAAGAAAAGCATTCCTGCACTGTCCCTCGCTAAGGAAAAGGACTGCAAGATCTTTCCACCCCACCTGTCCTTACCTCGAATGCCTCAATCTGTGCTGAAAAGAAACTATCATCCTGAAAACTAAAAGAAAAGCATTCCTGCACTGTCCCTCGCTAAGGAAAAGGATTGCAAGGTCTTTCCACCCCACCTGTCCTTACCTCGAATGGCTCAATCAATCTGTGCTGAAAAGAAACTATCATCCTGAAAACTATAAGAAAAGTATTCCTGCACTGTCCCTCACTAAGGAAAAGGACTGCAAGGTCTTCCTACCCCACCGGTCCTTACCTCGAATGGCTCAATCTGTGCTGAAAAGAAACTATCATTAAGAAAACTAAAAGAAAAGCATTCCTGCACTGTCCCTCGCTAAGGAAAAGGACTGCAAAGTCTATATATCTTAAGTGTAACTGTTGTGCTACTAGATTGCTTGGCTGAACTGGGTCTACGGCTAGCCTAGGGTCCATAGTAAAAGATAGCTTAACAGTCTTAGAGCTGCTGTAATAAGTAATAAAATAAGCATTCAACAGCTCAAGCAGCCTGTATAACAAGTTCTCCCTGCTTACCTCATCTCATAGTTGTTAAAGAAATGACAAATAACTGTACAAAATTCAGGTTAACAGCTTGCTTACTCCCAATAGTCAGTAAAATTGTCTGGTTAAATGACAAACTTTGTTTAATACAATAATGAGTAAAACACAGCTCACTTTAAAAAGAATGGAGCAAAACTGAGAAAATTGCAGCTCTCTTTAAAAAGAACTGAGTAAAAACACTGTAAAGTTGTATTCGTTAAGACTGCATACTCACAGACCCTGGAAATTCTTGTAGCTTGGTATTGCCAATCAAAAGCTTGATTTCCCTCCCCGTGATGCAACATTACTTCTAGGAATGCTTCGGCCACCATTTTCAAACCCCTAGTGCCTAAGGACCCAGTCGGCATTTTTTTTACACAAATGGTATGCTAGAAGTCCTTTTTTTTGTGCTTTTCACTGATTATGTGAAAAAGAAACTAAAAAAGCTAGGCGGTGTGCATAGCAATGTTTTTTCTAATTTGCCAAACCAGTAGAATGTTTAAAAAAACAAGTGGAATTACTTGTAAAGTTTGCTAGCCAGGAGTAATTTTCTAGCATATTTATTGACTGCATGTGGTAATTTTAACATTATAAGCTTGGCGACATAGCTTGATGTGATATACTATTATGCTGGTTCAAGAATCATGAACAGAAGTGTTTCCTAGCATTTAGTAAGTGGATTTAGCTGTACTGACTTAATGCTGTAAATACTGATAGCATAAAACCACATAGGAAAAGCTGTGTAAAATTCACTGAACTTGCCTGTGCTGTAAACTAAATTGCAGCTCACTTTAAAAAGAACTTAGTAAAACACTGTAAATTTGTATTCCTTAAACCTGCATACTCACAGACCCTGGAAATTCTTGTAGCTTGTTATAGACCCACTCTGCTCGGCCTTGTTTCGCTCGGTCTTGCTCCGTGCCCTAACCTGCCCCCAAATCCCACCCGTTCCCACTAGTGCTAAATTTAAGCCCAATAACCTACTGCCCCCTCCTACAACCTATCATAGATAACCCACACATCCATACACCACCCCTTCCTGCCAACAACCCTCTCAATTCTCCACCCGCATTTCTTACCAAGTACCACTACTATTAAGATGAGACCAATTATGTTCCTCTCAGTTATATTGCCTGGGCAATATCTCCTCACCATCTATGAAAACCATCCCCATCTTGGCTTTCACCACCCCATATCTCATGCCATCTCTGTTCCCACCTTGAATGAGTCAGACCAACCCCTAGCTCACTACAAACCTATCCTCTCCACTTTTAACAACCACCGACTAACTAGACCACGGTCCATCTCCCCCAAAATTAGATATTATAAAATAATAAGTAAAGTACTGAAACTAATAATCACTGCACAAATGACTCTGATAAGGGATGGAAACATCCACCCTAACCCTGGACACACCCTTCCCATGATCTCCCAGCCCACTACCACCTTCAAAATATGGCCAAATTCAAGGTCCCCTAACTCGCTCCTGACCTGTCACCTAAACATCAGGAGTACTAAGAACAGGGTCCCTAATCTTCATGCCCTTCTAGCCACCTACTCACCTGATGTGCTGTGTCTTACAGAAACCTGGCTAAAACCAGGAACTAAAAATGATGAGGTTATCCCACCAGGGTATAATATACTTAGACTAGACTGAAACACCAGGAAAGGTGGAGGAGTTGCAGTACTGTTTAAAAACGCAATATATGTCACATTAGCCCCACAACAACCCCCCTTTTTCAATAATGCAGAAGCCCTAGTTAGCAAACTACAGCTTAATAAAAGTAAATCTATATTCATTGCCTGCATTTATATCCCCCCAGGCAACAATGCAAATACCCTAGAAGACTTCCTCTAATGGCTTACCAACACATACCCCCATGAAACTATGGTGTTATGAGATGTATGAGATGACTGGAACAATTGTTTCTCTGAATCTCCCACCATCCACATAAACCTTCACAGTTATACCCAACTTGTATCCTCACCCACCAGAATAAATAAATCCAACTACAAAGGCAGTATCCTGGACTGGATTCTTATCAACAATCACGCAGACCTGTATAACACGGGTACCCTCCCAGATGATATAAGTGACCACCTACTCACTTACATCATTAATCATAAAGTAGATAACCACCAACAAGTTCTATATAAATCTATCAGAAACAACAAGAACTTTAACTCCGCTGGCTTTCAGAATGAACTCGAAGCATGCAATTGGTGCATACTTAACTTCCACTAGATGATGCTGTAGACTATTTTAATTCTAAATTGCTCTCCATTATAGATTTCCATGCTCCTATCCACACCCTCAGAGCCAAAACTAAGACAACCCCCTAGCTCTCCAAAAAAACCAAAACCAACATCATGGCAAGAAATAAAGCATGGGACAAATGGCGCACTTCCAAAGACCCACTTGACAATATTAAATTCCGACAACTAAGGAATGATACCAAGAAAGCCACATTGTTAGACAAAAAAACTTCTATCAACACCTCCAGCAAAAACACCAGAACAAACTTAAAAAATTTTGGGCAGGCATAAACAAACTGTTCCACCCTGGCCAAACCTCCACCTCCACTCCCTCAGTTTGCGACCTTAAAACTCCAGAGGAAACTGCTATCATCATTAACAATTTTTTTACCAAAACGATCCAATCACTAGCTAGCCAACTAACCCCACAAGCTCCTTTCAAAACTCCTCTACAACCACTACCTCACTCCTTTTCACCTTCCAACCTGTATCTACATTGACCATCCGATCTCTAATTAACAAACTAAAGCCCACTACATTGGCAGCTGATCTCCTCCCACCAGAATATTTACAAAAAGGGGCAGATGCTACTGTATACCCTATTTGATCATAATAAACCGCACCTTGACTGAAGCCACTATCCCCTCTCTCTGGAAGGTTTCCCGTGTCATTCCCCTTCATAAAGGAGGGAATTCTTTAGACTTCTCAAACTTCTGACCAATAGCCATACTATCACCACTGGCCAAAATTAAGGAAAAGTGCATCCACAACCAATTAATGCACTATCTCACCCAAAATAAACTACTGACCAATTCTCAGCATGGTTTTAGGCCACACCAGAGCACCACATCAGCACTCCTATCCTACTCTAACTCTATCAACATCAACCAAAACAATAACAAACTTACCTCAGCTCTCTACTTAGATATCTCTAAGGCCTTTGATATGGTCAGTCACCATCTGCTTCTCCATACCCTGAAGGAACAGTCACTGAATAGTAGCTCTATTAAATGATTCCAATCTTACCTGTCTGATAGACAAGTTTTATGGCAGAATACCCTATGCACACAGCTACCCATTACTCTAGGAGTCCCCAAAGGGTCCATTCTAGGACCACTACTCTTCTCAGTATTTATCAATGACCTACCTACAATCACTCCCAAGGCCACCTGCATCCAATACGTGGATGACTCTACTTTAATATGTATTGCCTCATCCTCAACTGAACTTATAACCCTAACCCAGAATACTTTCAATGATGTAGAAAAAATGATTTGCAAACTGTCAGCTTTTATTAAACCCCAACAAAACTAAACGTCTTATCTTTTCCCCCACCTGCAAATCCTCCTCACCATTCTTTACTATAAGTTCCAACAATGGCACATGTATATCCCCAGTTACTCACACAAAACTCCTGGGCATCACAGTCGATAACACCCTAAAATATGATATCCACGTCACTCAAACCATCAAATCTGTCAAAAAAAACTGGGCTCCTTATACAGGATCAAACCCTTCCTCACTCCTTTTGCAAGAGCCACTATTGCTCGGTCCCACCTACTATATCCCCTCCTCTATGCCTCCCCCCTCTTCACTAACCTGAACCAAGTCAGCCTTACTAAACTTGCTAGTTGTTACAACCATATTGCTAGATTTGCTACAGGTGCTACCTCTAGGAACCACCATTGTATCAACCTATCTCAACTAAGATAGCTGGAGCGGCCCAGTCTTCTCTGATACAACCAACTTATAATAACTCATAAAATACTATATCAACCCAAAAAAACACCAGCACTAAATAAGATCATCAAACCATACAGCAGCCTGAGTCACTACGCTCTGCTGACAAACTGCTGGTACAAACAACTAAGAGTATAAATGTGGCTGGGGACTATCTGCCAACTCAGTAGGCAAAACTTGGAATATACTACTTGCCGAACTCTCTCACCAACCCTCCTTAACCCAGTTAAAAAAAAACCTCAAACTATACTTCCAACAGCATTGGCAGTATCCCTGCCTAAACCCAGACTAATCACTACCCGCTGTTCCGGCAAACTCTCCCTAAGCAGTTCAATCATATACTCTAATAAGTGTATGAATTCTTGATGGGACTTAGCCCATAACTGCATGCATTATTGTCTGAAATTGAAGCTGCATGATTTTCATGTTGTCTACTATGTTTCATCTATGTTTGTAACCCTACTGAAAATTGCATATTATACTTATCTCTACATTTTTCTAGTGTTCCTAATGCATTTGTGCTCTGTTTTCTGGAGCTTTTCTCCCCGGGCCTCCGCTGAAAATGGACATATATCCAGTTGGACTTTTCTGATAAACAAATGTAAAATAAAATAAATAAAATACTGCAAAACACTACCTATTCCTAAGTTATCAAGGTGATCATATTTATGCCATCTGGACATACACATGCACCAAGTAGCCTGGAACGAGATTAGTACCCCATACCTATCTAGTCTTACACACTATACATTAAAGTATTTATCACACATGCCAAGGCTTACATCTGATATTAAATGTCAGCTGGTAGTATTAAGTTGGGATGATATCATCAGGCTTTGTAGAAGAGGACTGTTTGGAGGCCAGTAGCAAGTTACAGAGCCAAAACTTTCATAATCATTGTCAGTGGACAGCCCATGAGGGCATGTCAGTTGTTCTGTAGGGGGATACACACACAGATCCACACCAAGTAGCATGTAGTGAGATTAGAACCCCTACCTATCTAGAATTACACACTATAAATCACAGTATTTCTTGCATGCACCATGGCTTAAGTCTAATAACACACTGTTAACTGGTAGTCTTAAGGTGGATGACATTGTCAGGCCTTGTAGAAGAGGGCAGTTTGGAGGCAAGCAGCAAGTTACGGGGCCAAAATGTTTATAACCAACGCAGGTAGATAGCCCATGAGGGCATGTTAGGGGGGTATACACACACACACACACACACACACACACACCAAGTAGCCTGCAATGAGATTAGACCCCACTACCTATCTATTCTTATTCACTATAGATCACAGTACTTATCATAAGGACCACAGGTTGAGTGTTGCAGATGAAATTGTAGGCACAGTACTTGTGCATTACACAAACTATGCTTGTGTTGAGCAGCATCTATATCCTGCAGAGTGATATTGCTTCATAATTAAACACTCCACATTTAATTAAGCATTGCCTGAAGGGGAATTTAAAAGGATTCTGAGAAATACATCTGACCCAAAATTATGGGATAAAACACTTGAAGTAGTTCTTAGACTTTCTAATAGTGACTATTCAGAAGAAATACTGTTAGCCATTAAAAGAAGGATATGTGGAGGTGGAGGAAAAAGGTAAGTCAGGGCTATAGTAGACAATGTTCAGTTGAAAATGATGAAAGACTATTTTTCGTCTCCAGATATTCAAATTTTTCATTAATAGTTGAGAAGATTATTAGACAGTTTTGGTATTTAGTTTGTGAAGATGTGACAGTGGGACGTTTATTTCCCAAGCATGTCACGTTTTCTTATAAAAAATTTAACAATTTGAAAGAGTTGAGTCAAAAATTAGAATATTCAATGTTTGGTTTGGATGCTGGTATGGAAAATTGTGATAAATGCTCCGTGTGTCACATGGTTAGAAATTTAGATGGAAAGAAAATTAATGGAAAAAAATATCGGGCTTTTGAAAGATTTAACTGTTTGTCACATGGGGTAGTCTACATTTTGGGTTGTGCCAAACCATTATGATATATAGGTCAAACTATTAGAAAAATAAAAATTTGTATTTTAGAACATTTAGGAGACATGAGAAGGGGGAATCTGGATAGCCCTGTAGCTTCACATTTCATTGGTGTCCATAATAGCAGTACGGATGGATTCATTTTCAGTGTTTTAGTGAGGCCACATTTTGATGCAGGCAATTTCAAAGCTGAGCTCAATAAATTAGAATACAAGATGATTCTTAATTACCATAATTTATACCCTAGAGGTATGAATTTGGATATGGGTATACCATTATAAATTCAATTTTTCAATATATTGGTACATGTTATTATATATTGCACTTAGGTGAATTTGGTGTTATAGAATTTTGTATTGTGACATGTTAATTGATAAATTATTGAATTTTGTAATATTTAATGAATTTATATTGTGAAGTTTAAGCATATATTACATTGGTTTCATGTAGAGCAATGTTAGATATGTGGTATAAAGTATAAAAAATAATAACATAATTTATTATGTGCATTTGAAGTATTCATCCATTCATTTAGTTAATGTTATATAATATGTTTTGGACTGGGGACAATGAGTTTTGAAATATATTAATAAACTTGTGGTAAAAAGAATTTTGTATTACAATAATGTAATGATTGTATTCGCAGTCCACAGAATAAATTGGTTCAATTAATCAAGTAATCAATTTAAGAATTGGATGGTTAGTTGGTGAATTAATTGTTACTGTATTTAAGGAGATGGTTTTGTGTGATGAATTGTTCCACTGAAGGCGAAATGCCGCTGTACCAGACTTGTGAATAAAGGATTTGCTTTACTGTCACTGTGGTGGTGTTCCTTTCGCTACTTAGTGGAGTGTTTAATTCATTGATGTATTTGTGCTTGTTATTTTATAATGATATTGTTTCATACTCTTATCTGCATCTAGTATCCTAGCAGTGGGATAAATGCTATTATCCTAGCTATGTGTGTACAGTTACCAGTATGGCCATATATGGCTGCTTGCAGTTAAATAGGCAAATGTGGGCAGGAACAATGTGCCCTGTCAATATGAGCATTGGCAACATTGTACATTACACCACCTACTCACCTGCGCCTCTTTATGTGGTGGCATCCACCAGGCACAGGGGCCTGCAGATAAGTGGATTATGTACTGTTGTGCCCTTAGTTTGGATCCTTTGAGCAACAGTATGGATGTGTGCTAGTGCAGATTTACTCACCATTATTAGGGTATGTAGAACGATACAGATAATCACACTATATTTGTGTATGTAACAGAGATGTATATATAAATGTAGCTGTGTGTGTGTGTGTGTGTGTGTGTGTGTGTGTGTGTGTGTGCATGATACCTATATGTGTAATGTAGACATATGGGAGAGTCTGTGTATCACTGTGGTATATATAGCTATATATATATATATATATATATATATATATATATATATATATAGATTATATATATATATATATAGATTATATATATATATATATATATAGATTATATATATATATATATATATATATATATATATATATATATATATATATATATATATGTATATATCTATATGACACCACATAGCGATAGATATACTATGTATATGAGAGAGAAATAGTGACAGATAGAGATGTATATATCTGTATTATAGACATATCTATACATAACAGGTCATTCTGATGATGGGGCAACAGAATTGTGCTCATTTTAACTAAGTGTTTGGACATACCCAGTGTGACTGTCAGTACTTATAAAGTGACTCTAGGCCACACCTACCTGTATTCCAGTCCAGGATTTTGTGTATTACAGACCATACCTCTCAACTGTCCAGAGTTTCACAGAATGTCCAGAGTTTTGGCTCATAACTTTGGTCTTTTTGTCATAAAATTTGTGGTTTTCTGATAAATTACTTGGATGCTGAGTATATTTTTTTTGGTTATAGAGTTTAATTGTTGCTTAGATCTCTGTTGAAACTGTTGTCTCACTGTTCTGAGAGACTGATCTGTAAATATACAGAGCTGAGTATATTTTCTTGGTTTTAAAGTTTGTACTGTTAGTTGTTGCTTAGATCTCTGTTGAAACTGTCCCCCCACCCCCACATCCACTTTCTGCCGTGTCTTCAGTTGGTATAACTGTTTTTTACAGCTTGTTTTTTATCGAACTCAAGGATCACTTAATTTGACCTGTTAGTAACAGCCTGCATTTAATTGCTGGAACCTGTGTTCTGAGAGACTGCCTTCCAGACTATCCGCAAACATACAGAGCTGAGTATATTTTTGTTGGTTACAGAGTTTGTTAATTTTTACTGAGATCTCTGTTGAAACTGTCGTCTCACTGTTCTGAGACTGATCTGCAAATATACAGAGCTGAGTATATTTTATGGTTTTAAAGTTTGTGCTGTTAGTTGTTGCTTAGATCTCTGTTGAAACTGTTTAAATTTGGTGGCTTTTGCAGTTGCCCGCCCCATGTAGATTTTATTTGGGACACTCCCCCAGTCCCATCTCTTTACCACATTCTACCTAATAAACTATTTCTGCTCTTCCTTTTAGTCCCTTTTAATTTAATTGCATTTCTTAAACTGTTTGGTTTAATATTGCTACATACTCAAGTGTGCACTGCATGTGAATTGTTTTTACTACTGTTTTTACTACTTTTCTGTAAAAAAAAAGACTGTAAGCCTGTAACTAGTGTTCCAGATTCAGATTTGCTGTATCCAGGACTGTATGTAAGCTTCAGACCCCCAAGCCTTTCTGTGTTGGAGGGAAGCCTTCTAGCTTATTAGTGGGAGTGGTAAGCACTAGGTAACCTATCTACCACATAAGGAGTGGTTCTTGCCCAGAAATTGAAGTTATTGGCCATTTGGGTAATCTCTTCCATCTCTCTCAACTTTCTGATTTGAAAGCCTGCATTTGCACTTGTTTCTGTCCTGTAACTCGTCTAGTGCAGATACCGATTCTTAGTTTTAGCACTTAAATTTGCTTATTCATGCTCAGCACTTGTTCAGAACTTGTAAGCACTAAATAAGCTACTAATTACTATAGCACTCAATCTTCCTCGTTACCTAGAGGAAAACAGTTTTTGTACTTACTTTTCTCACTTGCTTAGAGAAAAACAGCTCTTGTACTCACTTTCCTCACTTATCTAGAGGAAAATAGTTTTTTATTCAGGCATGTCCAAAGGTCAGCTCCCAGTGTTTTCTCCTGTCTATCCGATTAATCTGGGCATCTTGAGGCAATGTAGAAATTGCCTCATGTACACAGACAACCCTCTCCTCCTACCACCCATCACTACAACCTGTGAGAGATGCACTTATCTAGCCAAACTGGAGGTAAAGCTCTCTCCAACCAAGACTAAACTTAACAGTCATGAGGAGAAGGTAAACACTTGCACCACACCACACTCATCACATAGTCTCACTAAATCTACACCACCAAAATCCACACATAGAAACACAAAAACATTCATGGAGGCTCTCAATAATAATCTGTCTAAGCAACAGAGACCTTCAAAGCAGAAACGCAAGCAACCTCCATCTCCCAACACAACCCAAATGACACATAGCCCACAGACTCAGTGTACCACTCAACCACAGCCAATGAGGCAAAACAACACGCCCAATAGGCTAGTCATAGATGACTCTATAGTCAGGCACAGTGATGTCCCACTCACCAGGCTAAACAAGGAGAAGGTTACTGTCAGCTGCCTGTCGGGTGCCAGGATCCGCCACATAACCCACGCACTCAGGTCACTCCACAACAAGTACAAATATGACTCTGTCATTGTCCATGTTGGTGTGAATGACCTGAGATGGACCTCCCTGGACTACATGAAAAGAGACATAACAGGTCATTCTGATGATGGGGCAACAGAACTGTGCTAATTTTAGCCCAGGCAGGTATGACCCTAGCCCTGAGTAGCATTCTGCCATCACCCAGAATTATACCACATTACAAGGACAAAATGATTTACTTCAACAATTAACTAAGCTTCTGGTGTCATTCTAAGGGGATCCAGTATCTGTCTGCTTGGGATGACATAGTCGACAAACCACGATGATTTGCCACAGATGGCCTGCAACTGTTACCCCTGGGATTCCGGATACTGGCTAAGGCTCTTGGTGCCCCTATAGTGCCTTTTTTAGGCAGGGTTCAAATAACAAATTCACCACGATAACAGGAACAGGCAAGCAAAAACTGAGGGTAATGCTACTCAATGCTAGAAGTCTAAATCTCAAAATGTACTCACTCGTGGCACTCCTTAAAATGGAGAACATTGATATCTGTGCAGTGACTGAGACCTGGTTCAAGGCTCCAGAGAGCATCCCTGTACTACCAGGCTATAACTTATACCACACTTTTTGGCCATGTGACCTAGATCAAAACACGAAAGGCAGAGGTGTGTCCATATTCATTAAGGATATCCACACCTCCAGGCTAGTTGCTCAGCATAATACATCTGAGGTTATCCAAGTGCAACTAACTCTGGGCAAAACTGCAATCCAAATTGTAGCTTGCTATAGATCCCCCACCATGTCCCAGGATTCCCACTTCTCTTTTCTCGATGTAATGGAAACTCTCGATGTAATGGAAAATATTAGGGTTTAAGCAAACACCCTAATATTTGGTGATTTCAACTACCCCACCATTAACTGGGAAAACTACTCATGTACTAACTCCTTATCTTAACGCTTTCTGGAATTCATAAACTTCAATGCCCTGGAACAACTTATCCACACCCCCACCAGGGGCAACAATATCCTAGACCTAGTCATTACCAACATGAGTAACCAGTGTTCCACACCTGAAGTCAACTCCTCGTTGGTCCGATCCGACCATAAGCTAATCACCCTTGATATCCACATCATGCCCGCACACCCCATTAAGGAAACTACAGTTAAAATTTTTTCCAAAACCAACTTCATGCTTCTTAAGACAGAAGTGGTGAACTTCATGACACCCATGCAGATGGACAATACAGTTACGGCTGCTGAATCCTACACAAATGCACTCTATAAGCACTTATAGGAGTGCATGGATAGTGCTATCCCAAACAGAAACAAGATGCTATCCTCAAAAAAAAGGAAGCCAATCTGGTGGTCCCCTGCCATAAACAAACTGTACAACAGAAGGAAGAAACTGTTGCAAAACAGAGTAAAATCCCATGAGTGGAGGAGCTCCCTGGTCAGCCTCAGTAAGAAGCTGAGATCCCATATAAGATCCTCCAAAGCTAGCTACGAAAACAAAATCACCACTAATTCCAAGGACAACCACAAAGCATTCTATAGCAATGTCAAGAATCTTGATGGCAACACCCAGATCTGCTCTGAGTTACAGCACAAAGGCACGAAAATTACAGAACCAACTGATATTGCCAACATCCTGGCAGATAGGTTCAGTGCTAACTTTACCCTCCCTCTCACCCCCTAAAGGGCCCATATCTATACAGGAAGAATGCAGAGTCCCTGTAATCACAACTACGCAGGTAAAAGCTGCACTCTCTAAAGCCAAAAACATAGCATCCATGGGACAGGACAAAATCCCATGCTGCATTTTACATGAACTTCAGAACTAACTGGCTCCCCACTTAAGCACCATGTTCAA